>NC_134827.1:97719622-98019622 GCF_004210375.1 Tachypleus tridentatus | reverse complement strand
AAGTATTTATATTAAAATGTAGATTTTTGTTTTGTTAAGCACAGTGGGCTACATGAGACTTCAGACTGCTGAGTCACTAAGAGGCGGGCATGTAAGTTATTAAATGAAGTGCGCTTTATAATGAGCCTGTTTTTATAAACGTGTTACTAACATTGTAAACGTTTGATATCAATTTGTAAAACTCGGTTTTTATCATTGTCGCCAAGAAGCGAATCTCTTTGATACATTGTTAGTCGGGGTCAAATGGTCACTGTTTGCTATGTGTACTTTCAGTTTGGTTTGGGTACTAAGCGAATTTCAGTTTGCATTTCAAGCAAGGTTCATAAGGTGAGTGACCTGAGGTCAGCATGACGAATTCGAAAGAAATTATTCGTCATGAGATATTTGATAGAGAATAATTAATTTATTCTCACTTGACCCCCGCTGGTGCAACGGTAAATCTACGGATTTACAACGCTAAAATCAGCGGTTCGATTCCCCTCGGTGGACTCGGCAGATAGCACAATGGGGGCTTGGCTATAAGAAAACACACACTCTTCTGTTTATGGCAGTAAAAGGTCCAGAAAAAAGGCAACCAGAACGCTTTCACCATCAGAAGGCTCCTGACTTTGAAAAAAGAAAAGTTGTTATTGTTGAATTACGCACAAAGCTACACAATGGGATCTCTGTGCTCTGCCCACCACGGGTATCTAAACCCAGTTTTTAGCGTTGTAAGTCCGCAGACGTACCGCCGAGCCACTGGAGGGCGAAAAAAAAAAGAAAATAAAAGAAAAAAAGGGAAGACAATATTATTGTCTTTTCTCCTGGCATACAAACTCTTCTTTGATAGCTTGTGTTAAAAGGAAAGAGGCAACTTCCTAGACCATCTAACCTTTACTCAAATCATCTTAAGTTTACTTTTTTAAACTGCAAGCAAACGTACGTTTCATGTCTTACCTCAAGTTCATCCGTATAATATTCACAACCAGGAACGTTTTGTGGCCATGAACAGTCTCCAGAAGCGGGATTGAAAACCAAGCTTTGGCTACATTCCCGGGTGTAAGCTCTTCCGTTAACACACTGTCTAAAAAGGTTACACTTTTGTTCGTGTATAAAAATTCCAAATTTCCTGGGACAGTGCTTTGAACTCTTAGCTGGTTCTGTGGATCATAAAAAAAGGCTGGTTAATTTCTGTTGAATTTTTTCGGTTCTTTTGACTAACCTTTTACTGGGTAAAATGATCTACATGTAAATCTTTAAGATTTTTCGCTGAAGTATAATTTTTTTATACATTTTGTATATACTGATATAAAAGTTTATTGTTGCTGTATTTTTTAACAACCGAGATGTCTTAAAAATGCACCGCTGAAAATTCAAACGGTGAGAGTTTAAAGAAATTGTAGTTGTAAGTATATCATAAACTTTGACACACAAATACTTTGACACTGTCACCATTTCTGTTCCCAGAGGTACTTGACTCTGTTCTTACCGACACGAATGTTATTGGTTTAAGAGATACAATATGTCACTATTAATGAGAAGGGTGCACTCGTTTATAGTAACTGTGCAGTTCCATCCGGGAATTCATAAACACCCTACAATACAAAATGGAAGAAAACATTGTCCAATAACATATGAGCTTAAAAGGGGCACCAGTCAGAAACACCATGCTGTCTAGGAAGCTTCACCTCCCAAGAAGCGCCAGCATTCAGATATATTTTTCTTTATTGGTTTGGTTTGTTTTGAATTTTGCACAAAGCTACAGGAGGGCTATCTGGGCTAGTCGTCCCTAATTTTGCAGTGTAAGACTATAGGAAGGCAGCTAGTCATCACCACCCACCGCCAACTCTTGGGCTACTCTTTCACCAGTGAATAGGGGGATTGACCGTAACATTATAACGCTCCCACGGCTGAAAGGACGAGCATGTTTGGTGTGATGGGGATTCGAACCCTCGACACTCAGATTACGAGTCGAGTGCCTGAACCACCTGGCCATGCCGGCGCGTTTTACTTTATAAACTCAGATAAAGAAACCTGGGGGTAATTCATTTATTTATATTTTCGTGAACCTTTTCGAACTTTCCTACACTGAGTTTGAGAACCATTGATAAAAATGCTCGAATTTCTTCATTTCACTGAGTTGTGCGCCAACCATAAAAAGCGTAGGTTTGGAGAACTTTTGCTTATATATCAGGTCATCCTTTAAGTAAGGTCCGATTTTAGGTTCAGAAAAAGAGAAAGGATTGCAAGCGCTTTTAATGTTATTTTATCAATAATGTATGTTCCATTATTATTAATTACATTCGCAAGCTTCTGAATGTCACTTGTATAAATTTCTGGGGATTTGGAGGAAGAATGTAGAGAGGGCAGAGTTTTAACATCTTCATGTGTTCCAAGCTCTTTTCCATCAAGATAGTTCTGTAAACTTTGGAATAGATGATAATCAGATGGGGCAAGGTCTGAAGAATAAGGAGGATGTGGAAGTTTTTCCTAGTCTCGCTCTGCAATCTTTACAGATGTGATCGTTGCTGTATGGGGCCATGCATTATCCTGGTGTTACACAGCACCTTTACGATTGATGAAAGCAACATTCAATTGCTCTAACTGTTGACAATAGAAGTCTGACGTAATCGTTACATTGAGTAGCAGCAACTCAAAGTGGATCACATTAACAATATCCCATTAACAATATCCCACCAAACGCTTAACACGATTTTTCCTAGGGTGGAGGTCCATTTTGGGCTGCGCTTTAGCCAGTTTACCTGCAATGAGCCATTGTCTGCGGCCCTTAGCATTTTAATAATATATCAATTTTTCATCTCCAGTCACTAACCTCTCCTAAAAAGGTGAGTTACGCTCACGAGAGTACAGAGAAGTACAAATGTACACTCTTGCTCTAAAGTTAGCTTCTGTCAAATTATGGAAGACCCATTTTCCAAGATTTGACACCTTTCCAAGCTGTTGCAGATGACGGTGAACTGTTGAATGGGTTGAATCAAGCTTCTGTGTTAGTTCTTCAACTATCACAACATAATCTTCATCAAGTGTAGCTAGCAGCAAGTCAAAATTAAACTCAACAGGACGACCTGAACGTGGTGCATCACTTAAGCTGTAGTCACCTGATCTGAACTTCTGAAACCACCTTCGACATTTTCTTTCATTGAGAGACTCCGCACCATAAACACCTTGAATGTTTCGTGTAGTTTCTGCTGCACTACTGCCTTTATTAAACTCATAAAGTATTATATGTCTGATGTGTTCCTCAGACACATCCATCTTCATAAGGGTTTATTTGATTAATGATCTAAAAAGGTGGAGTTGTTTTAGTTTCTTTTATTTGTCTGAATATTTTTATACATGTCTTTCTACATATTCTAGTCATTAAAACTTTCTACAAATACAGAAATGATGATGCACTTTCTGTATTAAGTTTTCGGACATTATTTGTGGGATGACCTGATACTAACCCTTTTCCTCTAAAAGTCAATATCAAACATTTTAAAAAGCTAACTTTATATATTTAGATATTTCTAAGAAAATCTACTTTTATAGAGAAAAAAATGACATTAAAATCTTAAAGAGAAATTAATTTGAACATTTTTGTTTTAGAACAGAATTGGTTACAATCAGAAGAAATCCTGCAAAACCACATTATATGAGGTTGTCTTTTTCTTCCTTTGTTTACATTAATCTAAAGCGTATTTCTTACGAATAGCAATTATATTCATGTGTGAAGCTTAGACAGTTGAAGAAACATATATATCACTGGTGCCTTCATTGTTCCTCTTAATGCGTGATATGTTTCCTTTAAATGATTGAAAAATTGCTGTAATTCGAACCCGTGTTGTGGATACGCGAATGCAAACGTTTCAATTACACATTAATATTCATAAACAAGCATTTTTTTGTGTCACAAATAACGATAAAAACATTCAAAATATTTACCATGTCCTCTTTGAAGAAGATGAAACCAAAAAATCTCTGATAATCCTCTTCTATATTAACGTATCTTTGAAATTTCTGGTACTTTTAAGTTCCTTAATATTTTACGTAAAAGTAATAATAATGGTGAACATAACTTTTGAGTCACTTACGTAATTCGGTTCTGTCTCCACAGTCGACGTTAAATGGATAGTCACAGCGAGAGTAAAGAGGATTTTTGATGGGAAAAACATAACCGTCATCGCACAGATGCTCGATGGGCTTTCCATCACGACACCTATAGTACTTGTCACATTGTTTGGGGTCAGGGTAATAACCTTCCTTCGTCGGGCACTCAAACTGGCCAGTGACTGAAAATTAAATATACATTTTCAAGATATTGTTATAATATTCTCAAATGAACTATACCACTTTTCTGGAAAAATAGAGTCAGTTTTTTTTATGGAAAGTTAATTATTTTTTGAAATTAATTTGCTAGAAACATTTTAAGGAGTTAACAGAACTCTAGGAAAATTTAATTTCTACAGTTAAAAATATTTAGCTTTCTTTATTCCCAATTACCCACTTTCTAGCGTTAAAAACTGACTTTCTTAATAATAGTAATTATCCAACTTTGGGGTATTTTTCTTCCCAATTATAAACCTTGTTTTTAGCATTAAACAGGTTACTTTTTAAATGGGGCAAAGCAGCTCATAAAATGGCTCTGAAATATTTTCAAAGTACAAACATTTAGCTCGTAGCTCCATCTCTTGACCTATTTGAGATCTAATTAGAGCCGCGGCTACTGAAGATTCACTCGTGTTTTCTAATAATTATTCACTTTTTAGGGTTAAAATGTTGGCTAGCTTACCAATTATTATTGCCAAAAAATGCTTATATTGAAGAGAAAGAGATCTAAAGCAAGATGAATCCGATTGAATGAAATATTTAAGATGAGCTGTTACACTGACAAAAAAAACTAAAATCTAGCAGCACCTGTAGCACATCCAAATATAAAGGAAGCACGATTCTGAAGACAATATATGACAATGTTATTATAAATCGTATATAGTTAGAATAAGTACCTAGTAATTTACACTTCAATTTCTACCGATAAAATGACCATAAACGTAAATACTGTGTCACATACTTGACCTACGTTAGTGGCTAAAATAAAGATTTAACGTATCTATCATTTAACGTGACAGAAGTAACACGTGACCAAATCCTTTTCTCCCCCTCTCAGAATGTCTGTCTGAACTCGATTTATTCTGCTATCTATTTCAGATTAGGCTTCACTTGGGAAAACACAAATAATTATTTTTTATTTTAACGAAAAGTGCGCAAACTTTCTTTGTGTACTCCAGTATTAAAGCAATTCAAAATTTATCTGGATTTTCTTCCCTATAGGTCATCAGAATTTCGATAACAAAAGCTACCAGGGGTAGTCGCTGTATAGCTGGTGTTGCCACTTTTTAGCTATCCAGAGCGTCCCAAAATCGAAAACCGACGAATAAACAAAACTGAGATTTCTTATTTTCGTTCATCATCATATATAATCAACAGGTCTATCGCTGATCTAGTTCCAGAAATAACTATGATTTTATCATCATTTGATAAAGCAAAACAGTCCTTATCATTTCATTATTATTTCATGCAAAAGTAGAAAATAAAAAATAAAAATCATATTTCTAGTGAAAATGATGTTAGTACCTCTCGAAGTTAGCTTTCTTACAACAATATACTTGTCTTTTAAAAAGTTTAAGTACAAGGTGAAAGAGAAATTACCAGCCAATAATAGATTAACTCTAGATAAATTTAACATGTAGAATATTCAATACTTTGTACACTATACAATCGGTATCTTTAGAGAGCTAACTCCTACTACGTGTGTGAAGTGGAAGAGCAAAAAAAAAGTACTTATACAGGTAATGAAGCTAGATATGAATAGCTCTATCTCGCTGCTTTTCAGCTATACAGCGCTTACAAAATTCGAAAACTGAAATTTCTTACTTTATTCAACAGGCCTAAGTTCTAGCAGTAACTGTAGCTTTATTATCATTTGATAAATCAAAACATCCTTCACGATCTTTGACTACTTAATTTATTATTATTGTATGTAAAATTTATGTACGTCATCTTATTAAAAAGTAAATAGGTATTAGGAAAACGTTATCTGTAAATAAAAAAAAACTATGTATGGCTAATTACAGAGTTTAAGAAAGAAACTAAACAAGTCAGAGATGCAATCAAACATGTAACTTGATTGGCTAATGATCACATTATGTCAACTATTGTTGTTTTATAGTTACAATGTGACAAGAACCTAAGTAGGTTGATAGGTTGTGTTTATAACTTTTTGTTTCCTATGAAAGAACCAAATGTTAAAAAAAAAACACAAACACATTTATGGTAAATATATAATTTGAATATTTTGTTGTGACATCTGTGGTCAAAATCGGAGTTATAATAATTACTGTTATTGTTTTCGTTATATTGAGAGTTTTTAAAATGTATGCGTAAAATGTGCAATATGGATTTTGTGACGTTTTAGCTGAACGTTATATCTAAAATCGTAGAGAAGATAAAAGATAAGTTTAACTGCGCATGCATGTTTATAAAAAAATATATCAGGTAGTGCAATTGTGTAATTTATAAGTTACACTGATTGAATTGTATGAAAGATTAATTGATTTTAGTTAAGTTGATATATTCGTTTCTGTTTCATCACAACTGGCAGACACGTGATTGTAATATACGTTAGCAATGGTGGAATATTCCTAATTGTTGTACAAGGTAGTTAATAGCAGTGAAATATACTCCTAAAACTCTGATAACTGTTATAGAAACAGTTGTAATTACTTAATTCATAGCTATTCACCATAGAGGAATAATTCTTAATCGATATAACAAGACAACGAGTAAAGCGAAATTGTGGGGATCAAAATGGCCACCAGAAGGCGCTATCTGCTTAATAGAACTACAATTTTTGTCAGCGGCACGATACATCCTTGAGATGACGTGGTAGATAGTTGGAAGAAGCTGCCTAATATTCAATAGGAATACAAGATAGGGTTGGGGTCTACAAAGTACGTCAACGTGGCGGGCCATCCAGAATAAGCAGATAAAATTAGATATTTCTATAGCCAAAAAAGAAAGCATACTATTTACTTTGATATCATGTGATATGTTATTGTGATCCTATAAGGACCCAATTGTTGGAATAAATAGATCTTTCAACTCTCCATCATTTATGAGATCGTTTAGTATAGAGACTTATTGCATGATCACTTATGCCTTTATTTAAAGTAGAGACTATTGTGAAATAGAACTTATTTTCTACCATTTATGGCTTTAATTAAAATAGAAACTATTGTGGAATAAAATCTATCGGTGCTCTGCATAGCCAGATGATCAAGGCGCTCGAATCATAATCTGAGGGTCGTGAGTTCGAATCGCTGTCACGCTCTCCATTTCAGCCGGCGTTATAATGTGACGGTAAAAGAGTAGCCTAAGAGTTGGCGGTGGGTGGCGATGACTAAACGCCTTCCCTCTTGTCTTACACTGCTAAATTAGGGACGGCTAGTGCAGATATCCCTCGAGCAGCTTTGTGCGAAATTCAAAACAAACAAACATCCCATTTCAGCTACTATATCTTCTTGTCCATTTTAGGGTTAACTAAAGTGCTTTTTTGTCTGTATAGGCGTGCATTAAGGTATAACATAATTATTATACCATCTCTTACTAGCTAAGCAATGTAAAGCCAGAAGTCTATTTCGAAGGCTTTATAACACGTTTTTAATTTCGGCAGTTAGATGGCTAGGAAAGCAGGTTTAGAACAAAGTTAAACAATCATCTATGTTATAATAACAATAATAAAAGCAGTTTTACTGTAATAAACGAATCGGGCGTGACCAAGTGGTTAGCGTGCCAAAATATGAATCTCAGGATCCATGGTTATTGTCTCGTTGCCGTGAAAAAGTTCTCTGCACTTTAGGGTCGTGGTTGCATTGTAAGAGAGAGGGTTAAATTTCGATATTCGATTATAGTAGCCTACGACTTATTGGAGGGCTTACTATTAACTAGCTGCCGTTTTTATAGCCTAACAGTTCTAAATTAGGAAAGACTATCACATATAAATTCATGCAGGTTTGTGCAAGTATCCAAAACAAAGAAATCTTGTATAAAGAGTATATGAAATCCCTCTAATGTTGTTTTCTCAGCATTACGAAAGCAAGTTTTACAAGATAGTCTGATTAGAATGCACCTACCTTACTAATAAACTCTAATGTGGTACTAACACGAATGTAATAATAAGAAACGGATTTTTACGAGTAATATAACAATGATGTTTTGTCTTACGTAACAAGAGAAATGAGCGTTTCACTAATGACGACTTTTATAAAACTTTGCGATAAACGTTTCACTTAACACGAACGTTATAACACTGATCACTTCTCATGAGCAATTTTTATAAAGCTGTCAATTTGTGATTTTTAGGTTATTCGATGGAATATTCGTATTTATAACAATGCTTACCTGAGATAAACGAATAGCAAGCCACCGCTAACACTAGTTGAAGTTTCATGTTTCAGTATACCAATCTAACTGTTTTCTGTCCTAGTAGTTCAGTAAAGTTAGTTCTTAGGCTTGTGACTTGTCTGAATAACAAGCATTTCGAGCCTGGTGTAAGTAAAACGTTCTAATGGATCTCGACCAGTGCGCAAGCGCAGAAGATACCTCTTCATTCTGGTACGTGATGTCGTAGGTTAAAAAAAAACAAACAAAGAACGACAATAATTAAGGCATCGAAAACCCGTTATACTAAACAGCAGACGAAGGTGAGTTGTGCTTGGCTATTCTGATTGGTGGAAAAAAAAATGTATGGGGAAATATAAAATGGCGAATTGATTACAGAACAAGATAAAGGTTAGGGAAAAAAATAATTCTGTTTTAGCGTTTTTTACAAGTTCGAACAACATTGAATTACTTTGTACTTCTGAAAATACTCGATGTGGGTTTGCTATAAGAAAGCACACACACATTAAAATTACCAGTTGGAGAAATTATAAAAGACATACTTAAATTGCATCAGTTTGGCTTGAAGATAACTCCTATGGTATGAACCAGAGTATTTGTAAATACAGGAGAAATGATGGATACTAGCTAAGGAGCCATCTTTAGTCATCTTCTGACAAATTCCTTCTCGTATGGCCTGGCATGGCCAAGCGCGTAAGGCGTGCGACTCGTAATCCGAGGGTCGCGGGTTCGCGCCCGCGTCGCGCTAAACATGCTCGCCCTCCAGCCGTTTATAATGTGACGGTCAATCCCACTATTTGTTGGCAAAAGAGTAGCCCAAGAAATGACTAGCTGCAATACCATTCAGGGCTCCAGATAGCCCTTGCAAATTCAAAACAAACAAACAAACAAACAAACAAAATCCTTCTCGTAAAATATATCAAAATCTTTGTTAAGTAGGTGAAAATAAACCTCCAGACGAAACGTGCTACGTAACTCACTGGATGATCTGGTCAGGAAGAAACGTTGGGTATATAGAAATAAGAATTTGCACTAAAGTAACCTCCATTAAAACGTGTTACCTTCTTCATCGGATAATCTGGTCAGGAAGAAACCTTGGCTGCATAGAAATAACAACGTGCGTTAGAATAACCTCCAATCAAAACGCGCTGCATACTTCATGAATGAGATACTCAAGGAAGAAACCTTGGATACATAGAAATCACTTGTTATTCGACGCATACTTGTAACTACCGACCAGATACGAAAGGCTAAAGATGTGCAACTACAGTTAATTATTAGAAACACTCTGATCTCGTTCTAGTACACGTATTACTGTAACAAAGCCTGTTTTAATTTGCAAATATTAATGTAGTATGAAAGAATGTGAATATAAGGGTCCATAGTCCGTGTTCCTTTGCCGCAAAATTGCACTTTGTGTTCTGGGGACATAGGTGCGTTATAAAAGTAAAGGTCAAATAGTAATGTTCGATTAGGGTAGCATAAAGTACAGTTGATTTTGCTTTCCCTTCAGAAGTAGGAACGGCTAGCGTAGATAAATAACACTTGTACAGTTTTGGACGGAAGTCGAAATGGACAAACAGTGTTTCGGGAAAACATTTTTATTTCGCATACCATCTCTCACAGCTGTAAGTCTGAAAGCTTAAGTGCTGACTTTCGGAGTTCAATTCCCGCTACGCAGCGGAAATAACTCATAGCACTGAACAAACACGATGATTTGGGATAGTTAAAATAATTAAACACAAATCTCTTGAAGATTGGTTTTTGTTTTTCCAATAAAAAGGACCAAATAACAGTTTATAGTTTTAATTTTAAAGGTCTCGTCTATATTACAAAATTCAGACTGAACAATTAAGCGTAGACCCGGTTGTATGCGGTCTTCTCGTGTAGAAAGTTAAAAATGTTGAACTATATGCGCATGCGTAAATCACCAAATTAAAAATACTTTCCTATGTTTTATAATTTCGCGCAAAGCTACACGAGGTCTATCCGCGTTCGCCGTCCCTAATTTAGCAGTGTAAGAGTAGAGGGAAGGCAGCTAGTCTACACCACTCACCGCCAACTCTTGGGCTACTCTTTTACAAACGAATAGTAGGATTGGCCGTCGCATTATAACGCCCCCACGGCTGAAAGGGCAAGTATGTTTGTCGATTTGGAAAGAGAAAAAAAAAGATATAAAAATGGCAAAAATAAAATCGTGGAAATTGAGGGATTGTTAATTTTCAGGTGTTGATCGTGAGTGAGTATGAACCGGTTATAGTAGTGTAGTTAAAAAACAAAAGAGGTCGTGGTTTTTTGGTGATATGAAAAAAAAATAACAACTAAATGAGACCGAACTTTTACTCAATGACTATTACATTTTTTTTTTTCCAAAGATGTATTTTGTTATCTCTCGTTTGGATTTTGTGTCAAGTTAGATAACTGGATTCAGTGATCTGAAATATTAGTCGTAAAATCTTTTTATCTAGGTATTTCATATTTCATAAAGAAAATTGAACTAGTTGATAAAGACACGGAACCCTTGGAAGTTGTATCTTTTATATAAATCCAAAAAATAATATTATATTGTAACTTGCGTTGATGGAAAATTGGTAATTACTTCGACAACGCTCCGGCATAGCAAATTTCAGACTCACAATCTGCTGGTCGCGAGTTCGATTCACCTTTCCAACAAATATCCACGCCATTTGAACCGTTAACGTGTTATAATGTTACGGTCAATTCTACTATTTGTTGGGAGAAAATAACCAAAGAGTTGGCGGTGGATGGTTATGACTAGCTGCACTTTCTTTAAATAATTTATATTGTTAATTAAAGTTTATCAACGAAACAGGCATCTTGGTCCAGACGCACCATTTATTGTTGTTACAAAATATAACGGTGTAAGAAAATACTTCAATGAGTGTTTTTTTAATATTAAGGCTACATGAGGCTATCTGCTGTGCCCATCGAGAGAAATCGAACTTCTAATTTTAGCGATGTAACTCCGTAAACATACCTTTGTCCCGCCAGGGAACAATCAAGTGCAAGGCAAAATAATAATAAAAACGCATAGTAATGGCTTTCTGAGTTAAAACAATATTTAAAAAAAGTTTGAATTTCGCGCAAAGCTACACGAGGGCTATATGCGCTAGCCGTCCCTCATTTAATGGTGCAAGACCGGATGAACGGCAACTAGTCGTCACCAGCCATCGCCACCTCTTGGGCTACTCTTTTACCAACGAGTAGTGGGAGTGACCGTCACTTTATAACGCTCCCACAGCTGAAAGGGCGAGCATGTTTGGTGTGACGGTGATTCGAACCCGTGACCCTCGGATTACGAGTCGTGTGCCTTAACCACCTGGCCATACCGGCCCTTTTTAAAAAAAGGTAAGGTATTTAGTTTGGTTTGAATTTCGCGAAAAGCTTTACGAGGGCTATCTGGGCTAGCTTGTTTGTTTGTTTTGTTTTGAAATTTCGCACAAAGCTACTCGAGGGCTATCTGTGCTAGCCGTCCCTAATTTAGCAGTGTAAGACTAGAGGGAAGGCAGCTAGTCATCACCACCCACCGCCAACTCTTGGGCTACTCTTTTACCAACGAAAAGTGGGATTGACCGTCACATTATAACGCCCCCACGGCTGGGAGGGCGAGCATGTTTGGCGCGACTCGGGCGCGAACCCGCGACCCTCGGATTGCGAAGCGCACGCCTTAACGCGCTAGGCCATGCCAGGCCCGATCTGGGCTAGCCGTCCCTAATTTGACAGTGTAAGACTAAAGGAAAGGCAGCTAGTCATCACACCCACCGTCAACTCTTGGGCTACTCTTTCACCAACGAATAGTGGGATTGATCGATACTTTATAACGCCCCTACGGCTGAAAGGGCGAGCATGTTTGGTGCGACGGGGATTCGAACCCGTGACCCTCAGGTTACAAGTCGCACGCCCTAACACTCGTGGCCATAGTTGAGCCATCCCAAAGTGTAATAGATGTTTTTCCTGGACCATTGTTGAGTAGAAATTTACGTGTTAAACAAACGTCATAGAAAAAAATGTTAATGTCTGTTAAACACTTCACCGAATTCTAACAATATTGTTTCGATCTTAATTTTGAATTTATGTGGATTAAAATAACACATTTCTGTTGGCCATCTTAACAATCGTATTGAGAAGTAACACTAAATGTATTTTCGGAAAATCCCCGAAAGTGTTCTGTTTCATGGGTAAATACAACAAAACTGAGGAATAACAAATATTTTTATTTCTTGCTCTTGACGTTCATATGTCATGCTCTGTTGTTATCTGCAGAGTACATAATTCTTCTCGTGATTCCTGGTATGCGCACGTTTTACTGACGTCACATTAGTACAAATTAAAACCTTAAGCATTCCTTAAGTGATCTCATTTTTAGTGTCTACTGACAGACAGACAGACAGACAGACAACACATTACTTTATAATGGTGCGAAAAATTTAAACAGTGGACCCCTTCGGCCCCCTTTCGGTAAAACATTGTTTTATTTCTGTGAATTACATTACTGACAACATTAGTAAAAGCTGTTAATATCAAAAGGGGAAACAAGGATCGAAAATAATAACAAAAATAAGTTCAATAAAAATGTAAAAAACATTTTGTCAAGTCTAGAAATAGAGACATTAAAATCAACAACAAATAAATAAAGATAATAAGATTGACTACATTATTTATCAAGCTCCAAATCCATATTTTGACTTTCGAAAGAGCTGATAACCTTAAGAGTTGCCACATTTTATTCATTTGAACTAAGAAGCGGTTGCAATAATACGTTAAGTTAATGATACCGACCAGCCAGGATAGCTACTACAATTAATAGTGATACCGACCAGCCAGGATAGCTACTACAATTAATAGCGATACCGACCAGCCAGGATAGCTACTACAATTAATAGCGATACCGACCAGCCAGGATAGCTACTACAATTAATAGCGATACCGACCAGCCAGAATAGCTACTACAATTAATAGCGATACCGACCAGCCAGAATAGCTACTACAATTAATAGCGATACCGACCAGCCAGGATAGCTACTACAATTAATAGCGATACCGACCAGCCAGGATAGCTACTACAATTAATAGGACATAAATGTAGGGGTCCACGTACATTTTATGCAGGGGTGTGTTTTATAGTTATTCCATTGACTGTAGCAGACAATATAAATATTCTATTTGAATATTCAAGACCCCTTACAACTTCCACTCAGGCAACTTTAAACAGTATCCCGAACTCTTATGCCTTAATCCTGTTTCAACTTAACCTTGACACAAAACTATCAAGATATAACTAAACTTCAATGTAACTATCATTCACACATGTACGTTTATTCATGTGTTGCTCGTAAGTTCATTCATTACAACAATAAAGAGCGAAAGATAACCATTATTATATTTCAACGTTAAGCTTAAATAGCTTTGATACAGATATTTCGTTTTGACTGTTTTTTTTAATTTCGCGCAAAGCTACTCGAGGGCTATCTGCGCTAGCCGTCCCTAATTTAGCAGTGTAAGACAAGAGGAGAGACAGCTAGTCATCACCGCTCACCACCAACTCTTGGACTACTTTTTTACCAACGAATAGTGGGATTGACTATCACATTATAACGCCGCCACTGCTGAAAGGGTGAAATGTGACAGGGATTCAAACATGCGACCCTCAGATTACTACGAGTCGATCACCTTAACCCACCTGGCCATGCCGGGGCCCGACAGATTTTTTAAACATTATATAAGATGCAACTATTCAATGAACTAGTTAGACTTAGGTACATTTTCTTCACTCGCACCACTACATGACCTAATATACAAAATGTTCTTATCACCTACAAACTGACCTACTTTCTGAAAAACCTCCCATGACTTAGCAAGTAAAAAGGTGTGGTATAAACGAGTATAGAAAGGTGATCCATTAGTCAACCAGTTACACCAGAATTTTGAACGTTACAGTAGAGTCTTGCAGTGTGTGCAGTGATATTTTGGTCGTTATATTAATGCATTTTACGTATTCGTTCTGTTCAATCTTTTAAAGAAACAAATACTTAGGCACAGCAAGATTGAGAACTCATGATATCCTCGAGCCTAGCAGATACTTTAACCCTCAAAATACCGACTAGTTATGAAACAGTGCATTACAAAAGGGGTCAGCTCATTGATTTATACTGAACAGTTTCGAGTTTTTTTTACTTATTACACCATTTAATAATTGCTCCCCAAAAAAAAAATATAGTGAAATCATTCACTTTATACCCAAACTATGAGGTTAAGCATGGCCAGTTGGTTAGGGCGCTCGAGTCGTAATCGGAGGGGCGAGGGTTCGAGCCCCGATCACACCAAATCTGTTCCATCTTTTAGCCGTGGGGCATTATAATGCGGCGATAAATCCCGCTGTTCGTTAACAAAAGAATTAGCAGTGGGTTGTGATGACTAGCTGTCCTCCCTCTAGTATCACACAGCTAAACTGAGGACGGCTAGCACAGATAGTCCTTGGAGCTTTGCACGAAATTAAAAACAAACTAACTGACCAAATCATGATTACTAAATACGCTATAAAATTACATTTATCATTTTTTTCTTCGAAATAATGCCATTGTATGTCTACCTATTTCTTCGACTTCTCCAGAAAGAACATCACAGGCATGAGAAACACGGCAAGACGTTTTATTTTCTATGCAACAGCTAAAGTAAAATTAAAAATGGGCACTTCTGTCAGCCTTGAGGAACTGTATCCTAAATATAGTACTCGAGAAGTACCATTAAGGTCCAGGACTTTGTTACTTACAGCGTCGGCCCGGCATGGTCAAGTGTGTTAAGTTGTTCAACTCGTAATCCAAGGGTCGCGAGTTCGAATCTCGGTGGCACCAAACTTGCTCGCCATTTCAGCCGTGGGGACGTTATAAAGTGACGGTCAATCCCACTATTCGTTTGTAAAAGAGTAGCCCAAGAGTTGGCGGTGGGTGGTGATGTCTAGCTGCCTTCCCTCTAGTCTTACACTGCTAAACTAGGCACGGCTAGCGCAGATAATCTTCGAGTAGCTTTGCGCGGAATTCAAAACAAACAAACAAACAAACTTACAGGGTCCATAATTGTTATATAATTTACAAGAAAGTTAAATAGAAAATGGTTGATAGACGGAAGAATATTATTTTTATATAGAAATAAAAGTTTCAAGCGTAATGTTGTTAAATATTAGGATTTTATTTAATAGCTTTACTTAACATATGAGTCAATTCTATGAATAAGTATAACTGAAGATGCTGACTATAAGAGTAGAACGAATAAAATAAACAAATAATTTATGGAAGCTATGTGTTAAACAGTGCAGTAAAACTTGTAACGAACTTTATACAGTAGTTATCAACTCTACCGAAACTGTTCTGGCAAAACAATTATTTATAATAGATTAATACATAATCATTAATGCTGGTTTAAGAAAGAAAGAGAAACATCCATCAGTGCTATATAAATATATCATAAGTCTCCACTTCTTTACAATCATATGTGACTACACGATGTGATATTTTCCTAACCCTGTGTTTTTGATGCGACCACATCTAAATAACTTGGGTGTTATTGACGTGACCACATCTACTTCACTGTGTGTTGTTGACATGACCACAACTACTTCGACATGTCTATTATCGACATGACCACATCTAATTAACTTGAGTGTTGTTGATGTGACCACATCTACTTCACTTTGTGTTGTTAACGTGACTACATCTAATTAACTTGAATGTTGTTGACATGACCACAACTACTTCACTGTGTGTTATGGACGTGATCCATATCTACTTTAACTTAAGACTGTTGTTTTATATGACCTCTTGCTGTGGACAATACGAGAAGATACATAACGCAGGCTACCTTTACTTTAACTACACATACATGGTACTGATGTGTGACACAAGATTTAAATTTATCGGAGGAACAGTAATAATAAAACAATGTAACATTCTTGAGTAGTTTAATGACCCAATTTTAGTTCTTCGTGGAGTGAGATTGCAACACAAGTCATCTAATTCCGGTTCCCCACGTGCACAGTTTGATTTAGACACGCCTTTTTTTACGTAAAGCAAATTTTATGCAGAGAGGTCATTCACCTTTGGGTTTCGTTTGGTTTCTTTGGACTTTCGCGCAAAGCTACACGAGGTCTAAGGCTAGAGGGAAGGCAGCTAGTAATCACCACTCACCGCCAACGTTTGAGCTACTCTTTTACCAACGAATAGTGGGATTGACTGTTACATTATAACGCTCACACGGCTGAAAGGGCGAGCATGATTAATGAGAAGGGGATTCGAATTTATAACACGTAGACAGCGAGTCAAGCACCCAAGTCACCAGGCCATGCCAGGCCTCTCCTTTGAGAAACATTTCACGAGGCAAGGGTTACATTTTATTTGTATGTCAGTTATGGCTAAGCGTTCGAAGTTTCATGTCGTTGGATGTTACAGCTTAGAAACATCTTTGTAATTCTCACTAAGTTAATCTATGTCTTTAAAGTCTATGAATCCTCAACACTATTTTCGTCCCTGTACTATATGTTAGTCTAGGATTCGTCAGGATACTGTAGTTCATATTGATTTTTTGGGATTTTAATCAGCTTTTCCATATATATATATCAGCAATTATTGAAACTATGTAATTTACAAAGTGTCCAACTTTGATCCATATGATAGAAGTAATCAACATGTAGCTATTTTTCTTTAAATTGTACGAAACAAAAAATGACTCAAAATAAGTTTTGTAGTCAAACGGTTAAGTCCAGAGACATACCATTGAGGTTTGGCATAGCTAGGTGGTCAGTGTGCTCGACTATTAAGGTCGTGAGTTCGAATTCCCGTCTCGCCAAACATCTCACTCTTTCAGCCGCATGGATGTTATATTGTGACGCTCAATTCCACTATTCGCTAAAATAAAAAGAGTAGCCCAAGGGATAAGATAAATTGTTTGTTATACACTTATTAGTACTACTGCATCAGGGGTTCGATTCCCCTCGGTGGACTCAGCAGATAGCCCGATCTGGCTTTGCTATAAGAAAAACACACAGTACTACTGCAGTCTGTGACTGGAAGGCCTTCTTGGCCATTTACACTTATTGCCACTATATAACCTAGTTCCAGAAGTTGGCATGTCATTTAAACAATGTTACTGAATCAAGAAACCAACAGGCTACGATTGCAAGGAAGTTCTTTCGTCTCAGTGACCAACAGCACATTCGTCCTTCTATTCACTTAAAAAGATTAGCTTTAACAATATTAATCGACCTTCCAGCTGAGAGTCGAAACAATTATCGTGTATTGGTTGCTGATATATCCAACACTGTCGGAATGGTAAACCAGAAAGACGTTTCCAAAACAAAGTTCAGAAGCAAAGAAGAAAGGAAAGAAAAGAGCTGAACTTGGGGGAAGATGTGGAAAGGTTTATCCAATTATTTTTACACGAATGGTCCACCTGAAATGAAGGATTTGTTGCTAAGTAAAGAACTTAGAAATACCATAACAGATATGTAAGTGATGCTTAAACAAAGTGAGTGTACATCTGTAAAGGTATCTTTGCAGTTGGCGATTAAACTTGAAGTTATTAAAGTTGCAAATAAACAATTAAAGGTATTATCCACAAGTTATAAGATGGTCCTATCAACTGGTATCGAAACCCAAAATCCCCCTGGCGATAATCGAGAAGAAATGAAAAGATTAGCAAAACAAATAGTTACATAGAATGAAAGACGTGAACCGACAACAGCAGTTTTTCCAAATGTAAGTTGATAAAACATTTTGCTTGAGACTGTGGACAAAACCCGTTACGAATAGAACAACACCCTCTAGTGAACAAAGCGTTAAAATACTGAAAATACAGTCAAACACAACATGCTCTAATAATAAGATAACGAAAATAAGAAACATGCTATACCTATTGTTATTACTAATGAAAAATTAAACAAATGTTTTACATTGAAGATTCTAATCCATAGCACATCTTAGTGACTAGTATCTTTACCAATGGCCGCAGAGTCAAGTTAAACCTAACCGAGCCACTGACTGTTGGTATGCTTTCAAATAATTTCATCTCTACTTTCTTGAAGTTTAAACTTTGGTTGGATTGTTTGTTTGTTTGTTTGTTTTGGAATTTCGCACAAAGCTACTCGAGGGCTATCTGTGCTAGCCGTCCCTAATTTAGCAGTGTAAGACTAGAGGGAAGGCAGCTAGTCATCACCACCCACCGCCAACTCTTGGGCTACTCTTTTTACCAACGAAAAGTGGGATTGACCGTAACATTATAACGCCCCCACGGCTGGGAAGGCGAGCATGTTTGGCGTGACTCGGGCGCGAACCCGCGACCCTCAGATTACGAGTCGCACGCCTTACGCGCTCGGCCATGCCAGGCCCTTTGGTTGGAACCTGTTCAACTTTGTAGTTGCGTATTTAACTTTCAGTCAGTTTTCCTTAGTTAAAATTGCTTTTATTTATTTACCACTTTTTAGTTTATAGGATAGATTTTAGTTCGTATTTAGTTCAATGTCGTAGCCGACATAAACTAACTTTTTTCTGTGATTAATGTCCAGAGTCTGTAATTAGAATATTTATCATAATTATTTTAATTAATCTTGAAAAATGTGTAAAGCGAGAGTAAAGCTGGATAGGTTTCTAATATGAAGCTTTCGTTTCCTAATTTTCAACATTATGGTTTATTGGAAGGAATTGTGATAACAAGTAAAGCAAACTGAATCAAAGTCTGCACTCAATGGGCTACAATAATAATCGTTACGCAGGAGAAATAAGAAATCTTGAACACTTTGTTGCTACAACCGCTACCAAACACATTGTTACTGTTGTTTCTTGTTTGTTTGTTTTGTTTTTCACACAAAGCTACACGAGGGCTATCTGTGCTAGCCGTCCCTAATTTAGCAGTGTAAGACAAGAGGGAAGACAGCTAGTCATCACCACCCATCGCCAACTCTTGGGCTACTCTTTTACCAACGAATAGTGGGATTGATCGTAACGCTATAACGCCCCCACGACTGAAAGGGCGAGCATATTTGTCGTGACGGGGTGGCGAACCTGCGACCCTCAGATTAAGTCGCACGCCTGAACACGCTTGGCCATGCGGGGCCATAAAAGTTTAATAAGGAGATGTAATCTCAATTTCGTAAATATTAAGCATTAGAAAAATCATAATTGTCCGTTGTTATTCTTAATTAATTTTATGGCAAAGTTAAACAATGGTCTAATTGCGGTCTCTCCACCATGTAGAATCGAACCTTAGATTTTAACTGTGTAAGACTGTAACATGCTGGTATCTCTCTGAGTTACTCGTTCGTAATGGCAAGTCTGTAAAAGACGATTCAGTTTTCGAAAGAAACTATAGTTTTAAGTTTTTAAATTGAATATTTTTACTTCATTTTCTATAGGGAATAAGCATTTGTTATTAAGAGTAACAAAACCAAAACCGACTCTGTGACCTGCCTGTTACTAAGATGATGCTGGTGTTTCCCTCAAAATAATCCACCGGAAAAAGATATATATTTTTAAAATGACTCAAACTTCATTGAAACAGTACGGGTACGATAGATGGCGCTACTATATTGACTAAAGTGATTTGGTTTGTTTTAAATTACGCGTAAAGCTACACTAGGGCTCTCTGCGCTAGCCATCCCTAATTTGCAGTGTAAGACTAGAGGAGGCAACTAGTCATCACCATCCACCGCCAACTCTTGGGCTACTTTGTTACCAACGAATGGTGGAATTGATCGTAATAATATAATGCCCCCACCGCTGAAAGGGCGAGCATGCAGATGTTATGAAGTTTGCAATCTTTGAATCAATGCATTTTTCACAGTTCTTCTTTTGACACAGTTTTTAGTGGTTTTTATCTGTTAATATGGATTATTTTCATTTGATATTATTCTCAAGAGTCCTCATTTTAGATAAATAACATTATTTGTGTGACATTTATTTTTAAAAAATTCTCGTGTTTTATGTTCTGTAAGTCTTGTATCTAAAACTCCTTTCTTCCGCCACTTTAAATGTTTTCGTAGACTTGGGATTTTTAATGGTGTTGCCATATTTATAAACAGTTTTGGAATTGTTATTTTACAAACATTTTTCTGAAGACATAATATTAATTTTGTGGTTGGCGTTAAGCGGTTTTTTCTCACGTCTAGATGGCGCTTATTGCTAGTTAATGTTTCTTAGCTGGTGATGGGTATGTTTAATGTAACTTATTGGATTCTGTAAACATTAAATATTTGTCCAAATTTTCTTGTTTCTTCATCAATGATTGTGTGAGAAGATATTGTGTAAGCTATTAAAAAACTGACGTTTTAATAGTTTTATGGTGGCACGAGAACAAGTGTACGTCGGTTCCACTTCTGTTTTTCTGTTCTAGCTTGGCCCGGCATGGCCACGTGGGTTAAGGCGTTAGACTAGTAATTTGAGGGTCACGGGTTCGAATCCCCGTCGTATCAAACATGCTCGCCCTTTCAGCCGTGGGAGCGTTATAATGTTCGATCAATCCCAATATTCGTTGGTAAAAGAGTAACCTAAGAGTTGGCGGTGGGTGGTGATGACTAGCTGCCTTCCCTCTAGTTTTACGCTGCCAAATTAGAGACGGCTAGCGCAGATAGCTCTCGTGTAGCTTTACGTGAAATTCGGAGACAAACTGTTCTAGTTATGAAAATGTATAAAACTGGGAGAGAATGATTGGTATCCGAGTCAAATTTAAACTTAGTATTTATTGTAAAACTTGTTAATATTCAGAAAAAAAAGTTATATTATTATTTAGCCAAAAGAAACAGAATATTACCCAAGAACCTAGCACCACATTGGCCAATGCAAAGTAGGCTTAGGCCATATTAAGCCTACTTTGTACTCTCTCGTTTTTGGATTTCCTTCCTGTGTATGTTTGTGCAATATAACTGCCTTAAAAATCATTTTTTAAATTGTCACATTTCAGTCACTTAAAACATCTGATCTATTGTATGCAACTGTAAAATAATTTTTGGTATTACAAAATTTCAGAATAAGTTGCATTTCTTATCGGTTTTCGTCATTAACGTAATTTTAACAAATACATTTTGAATACAATTTGTATGCTTCAGAGCAGGTATCTGCTGCGTCTAACGAAGGGAAGAAAGCCCCGGATGTGAGTGATGTTAGTCCTTAAAATTACTGGAGAACTTTTGAATGCAAATAATTTTATTGAGGAAACACAATTATTTCATCTATTATTACAATTAATTTTGATACTGTTTGTGTTTTGAATTTTGCGCAAACCTATACGAGAGCTATCTAATTCAGCGATGTAAGACCAGAGGGAAGGCAGCTAGTCATCAGCTCCTATCGCCAACTCTTGGGCTATTCTTAAACAGACGAATAGTGGGATTGACCTTCGCATTATAACGTCCTCACCGCTGAAAGAACGAGCATGTCTGATGCGAGGGGAATACGAACCACAAACCTCAGATTACGAGTCGAGCACCCTAATCACCTTGCCATGTCGGGTCGTTTCGTAAAATGGTCATTGTGTAATTGATTGCCATTGTCCACATAAAATATTATTTCAAATTAATATTTGGTCCCTCGGTAGGTCAGCGGTACATTTCTTGACTAACCGCACTAAAATCCGGGGGTCAACTACATACGGTGAACAGAGCAGAGAAAGCCTATTTAATAGCCTCGTGCTGAAAAAACACACAACAAAACACGAATATTGGACTAAAATAATATTTCTATTTTTAATCTAGTAAGGATAGCTGTGAAGTCTAGTACACTTACATATTTCACATTAAAGTAAGCCCCCCGCTAGAACAGCAATAAGTCTACCGATTTACAATGCTAAACTCAGGGTTCGAGTCCCCCTCAGTAGGCCCACCAAATAGTCCGATGTGGCTCTCTTATAAGAAAAACACACACACACCCACCCACACACCCTTCAGGTAAAAACGCGAAAATATAGAACATGCGCGAATAGCGGTAATAAAGTTTATTTTCTGCCTTTCTTGAATCAGACAGATGGTTGAGCCTGACATGGCCAAGCGTGTTAAGGCGTTCGACTCGTAATCCGACGGTCGCGACTTCGAATCCCCGTCACACAAAACATGCTAGTCCTTTCAGCCGCAGGAGCGTTATATAGTGATAGTTAATCTCACTATTCGTTGGTTGAAGAGTAGCCCAAAAGTTGGCGACAGGTGGTGATGACTTGCTGTCTTCCCTCTAGTCTTACACAGCTAAATTAGGGACGGCTAACGCAGATAGCCCTCGAGTAGATTTGTGCAAAATTCAAAACAAACAAATGGTTGAATATTTGTTAAATTTTCAATTAGAATAATGTTACGTTGCTAAGTTTAAGACGTCTGTTAGTACAAAGTGCAAAGCATTCACCCATTGAATTCCACACGTTAAAACGAAATCTGGTTCAATTTCCTTGCCTATAAGCAATGTTCCCATGGTTATAACGAGCCTTCTTGACAATGTATACTAAAGTGACATTATTAGAAAATATCTGTTGTTATGTTTAAACACTCCCAAACGCTTCGATTTCATTACATCTAACGTAGTTTTACAAACAAACAAATGACGATTATTATTGAACGTTTCCGAACACTTCTGTTTCAATATATATATATAAATGTCAAACTTACTGTCTAAAATGATTTTGTTTCTCCTCCGACGATTTTCATTTTATTTTTCCAGGATACCAATTTTCATTAAGAATTGATATTAGTGCCATCTATCGTAATATTATTTAAACTAAACAAAAAAACCTCCGTACTCTGTATAGGCTAAAGAATAATTAATAACAAACTATTTCGCTTAATATAGTCTACATGAAGATCTGGAGAAGGTTCTTCCTATTATATAACATCTGGATATATCATTTATTAATTTGGAATAAAATGACGCGGCTAAATATATCAAAAGGCATACAAATCCCAGAGATTCGCCACACTCCCTGCCTTCAGCTCCAAAAACATTTAATAAAGAACACTTAATAATAAAAATATTTAGTTACAGGTCTGAAGTATGAAGACAGGAATTTCTAGTAAGTGAACTATTCATCTGAAATCCACAAGATTTATACAGATTTGCGCACATACTTCCATTTTTTGTTCACTCGCAGACAAAACTACTTGAGCTGTTATTAAAACCACAAAGGACGTTTTTGATTTGTTTTGAATTTCGCACAAAGCTGCATGAGGGCTAACTGTGCTAGTCGTCCCTAATTTTGCAGTGTAAGACTAGAGGGAAGGCAGATAGTCATCACCACCCACCGCCAACTCTTGGGCTATTCTTTAACGAACGAATAGTAGGATTGACCGTCACTTTATAACGCCTCCAAGGCTGAAAGGGTGAGCATGTTTGGTGTGACGGGAATTCGAACCCAGCCAACCGATGTATTATGTACTTTGCAGACCATGCTTGGTGAACAATTCAACCACTCAAGGGGTGTTCAGAAATACATGCAGAGTGACGTGTTGTTACTGATATTTTAAAAGACCGCAAGAAATTAAATATTCTATTAATTTTTTCCCACTTTTACTCATGTGAATTGACACATCTTAATTTAGATAAACTTTCAGCTAAACTTCATCTTTCATAAAGCTGATTGGTTTGATTTGTTTCGAATTTCGCGCAAAGGTACACGAGAGCTGTTTGTGCTAGGCAGTTAGTCATCACCATCCACCGCCAACTCTTGGACTACTCTTTAACGAACGAATAATAAGATTGACCGTCACATTATAACGCCTCCATGGCTGAAAGGGCGAGCATGTTTGGTGTGACGTGGATTCCAATCCGCGACCCTCAAATTACGAGTCGAGTGCTTTAACCACTTGGCCATGCCGGGCTAAGACTAGTGGTAGAAGGCAGCCAGTCATCATTACCACATACCATTAATTTTTAGGCTTCTTTTTTACCAACGAAAAGTGGGATTGATGGAACTTAATAATGCCCCTACAGCTGAAAATGAGAGCATGTTTTGTGTGATAGGGAGTCGAGCGCCCTAAACACCTGGCCATTCCGGGCACTCAAAAAAGGTGAAAATTTCAATTAATATAAAAAAAACCAAAAAAAAAAACGAAGAAGTGATTGCGCGTGCACCCGAGATAATGGAATGAACCCAAAGTTAACTGTATTATAACCAGTATTGTAACTGTAAAACTATCAACCCTCCAGTTACTTAACAGTCCTACTTGAAAGAAGGAGATAGGAGCATCACCAATATATATTGTAGAAGGTCATTAGAGTAGGTCAAAGGTGAAATTAGAGAATTGAAACCACATGAAAACATGTCGACTGAAGATTAATGGTGAAGATTAAAAAAAAAAAGTTAAAGGAAAATAAGTCGTTCGGATGGAGTTGAATCTTTTGACAATTATGTGATGGTCATTGGCTGAGCTACATTTCGATTATTGTATTCAGTCTTGAGTGCCTTATCTTAGGAAGAGCATTTAATTACTAGAAAGGGTTCGGACGGTTATTGGGGTGTTACTTGGGGTTGAGAGGATGGGCTAAGATCTGCGAATTTAGTTTCTCTTGAAAAGTTAGAGTGGATCTGACTGAGGTGTTTGAGATTGTTAAAGGAACTGACAGCGTTGATTGGTAATTTTTCTCTTTTTTGTAATCAATGAAGAAATTGTAGGGAAACACAAGTGTAAGTTTTGGCACGGTAGAAGTTATTTGTGGTAGTAAAGCTTTTTATTTTCCTTTAACAGATTGACTGACTTTTGGTCGGCCCGGCATGGCCAAGCGTGTTAAGGCGTGCGACTTGTAATCTGAGGGTCGCGGGTTCGCATCCCCGTCGCGTCAAACATGCTCGCCCTTTCAGCCGTGGGGGCGTTATAATGTGATTCTCAATTCCACTATTCGTTGGTAAAAGAGTTGGCGGTGATGACTAGCTGCCTTCCCTCTAGTCTTACACTGCTAAATTAGGGACGGCTGGAACAGATAGCCCTCGAGTAGCTTTGCGCGAAATTCAAAACAAACAAATCAAAATGGATGTGTTATAACACGAGCATTTCTGCACGTCTGTCGTATCCACAGCCGATGGGGCCTTGCACCCAAAACCGTAGCTCGTGTCAGCGTCTGCGCAAAGTTGGAGGACTAACATGAGTAGAAAGAAACTTAAAAAATAGAAATATACAATATTTTTTCGAGTTTAAGAAATAGAATTCATATGAAATATTAGTAAAATAATGATATATCTCTTTCAACTCGACGGTGTATGATCTAAGATCATTGTAAATGTCATTAGCTGATGACGTCAGATTAAACGTATTCTTGGCCAATTATGATATTTTCATTCAAACACATTTCTGATGAAAACAATATTTAAGTTGTGGCGACATCAGAGGTTCAAACAAGAAGTATCGACAGATATCAGAGCATAACTTATAAGTCACATGTAATTGCGATAAATTAATCTTGGTTTGGTTTGTTTGGTTTGAATTTCACGCAAAACTACCGAGGACTATCTGCGCTAGCCGTCCCCAATTTAGTAGTGTGAGACTAGAGGGCTTGTTTGTTTTGTTTTTGAATTTCGCACAAAGATACTCGAGGGCTATCTGTGCTAGCCGTCCCTAATTTAGCAGTGTAAGATTAGAGGGAAGGCAGCTAGTCATCACCACCCACCGCCAACTCTTGGGCTACTCTTTTACCAACGAATAGTGGGATTGACCGTCACATTATAACGCCCCCACGGCTGAAAGGTGAGCATGTTTGGCGCGACTGGGATGCGAACTCGCGACCCTCAGATTACGAGTCGAACGCCTTAACACGCTTGGCCATGCCGGGCTGAAACTAGAGGGAAGGCAGCTAGTCATCACTAAATTAATCCATCGTATCAGTTATTTTCAAGCAATCTATCAATATAAAAAAGTCACTAATATAGGAACTACTCCACTTTATAGGTAATTTGGAAGCTTCTATTGGTAGGCAAAAGGCCTTGTCTAAACTGCAAGGCCAGGCATGGCCAGGTGGTTACGGCACTCGACTGGTGATCCGAGGGTCGCGGGTTCGAATCGCCGTCACACCAAACATGCTCGTCCCTTCAGCCATGTGGGCGTTATAATTCGACTATCTGCCTTCCCTCTAGTCTTACACTGCTAAATTAGGGACGGCTAGCACAGATAGTTCTCGAGTAGCTTTGTGCGAAATTAAAAAAAACCCAACAAAAAACAAACAAATTGACTTTTAGAGTTAATTTAAGGAAGTTTAAGAGAAGATTTAATAAATATATGAATTATAAGTGTTGTGTTATTTTTAGGTTTAGCGTATTGAACAGCCGAAATAGACTAACAGTCAAGGAATCACAGACACCTAATTTAGAAGAATCTTTAGCACAACAACAACACCGTACATATTTATACTGCAAAGAAGTATCGATAAAAATCTTTTATTTAAAAATTGGCGAATATAACGTCTGACAAAAAGCAATTACAATTCTTCCTGTAATTTATTCATACCATATGTGATAGTATCACTGTTTGATTATTTATATACAGTCAGTATCGTTTGAGAATAATACGAAACACGCATGTATCAAATAACAGAATATTGAAGAAATACAAAACAAATACAAAATGATTGATATATATATATATATATTATAACTATTTAGATGAACTGAACGTTTAAATGAACAGTTGAAATATATAAATCATAACTATTTAGATAATCGCAACTCTCAAAAGGAATAATTGAAAATATATATACTATAACTACTTAAATAAACGGAACTGTTAAAAAGATTAGTTGCATTATATATAACTCCTTGTATAAAAGAATCTGTTAAAATGAATAGTTTATATATATATAACGTGACTACTTAGATGAACGAAAATTAGAATACAGTCCAAGTTATATGTGAAATGTTTATTAAGACGAAATTTGTTTTTGATTTCCTCCAGTTTAATTTTTTTCTATATACCCATAAATTATAGTTTAAACATATATTTTTTTTTACAGTAAACACATCACTAACAACAGGAACTGTTCATTTTCTCAGTATATAAAATAAGCCTGATTTTTCTTTGTTTCCATGTGTAACATCTGTTTCTGAATTTCCGAGTAAAGCTACACACGTAGTTGTCCTTAATATTACTCACCAGTTCCTCAGTATTAAGTCTAAAGGCTTGTAATGCTAAACACTGGGTTTCGATACTTGTGCTGGTTACAACAAAAATAGTTTACTGTGCAGTTTCATGCTTAACAGAAAACAAACTTTAATTGACAGATGATAGGTAGCTAGTTAACAAAATTCGCTGCGAGCTCGTGAGCAACTCTTGTTTCACCAAATATTAGTACTGATTGTCACTCTTATAACGCACCAACACCCCCACAGTGCGGAGCGATTTATGTGTCAACGGGATGCGAACATTGAATCTCGGATTTCCAATCCAGTCACGCTAATTACCAAGTCACGTTATTTGTTCAATAACGAACAAATTTATGTAATATGAAATTATATTTTTAATTGAGCAAAATCCATTTATAATGTAGTTTGTGTAAAGCCAATTTCAACTGCAATTAGCCGTAGGATAACAAACCAGAATTTTACATTCAAAGTGAAAAACAATATGTCAGTTAATAGTTTTCCATCCTTTGCTTTGGTTGCTTTTTGCTTTTCATTTATTTTCAGTGAAAAAACTTCTAGAACGAAAATGATCAGTTAAAAAAAATTTATTGTGTTGATATAACAAAGTGAACCGAGATTCAAGAAATCAGTTGATGTTATTCAGAAAGTGTGAACATTTTATAAATCTGTTTTCAGTCCTAACTGAGGTAGAACAGTACACTTTATAAAGTTAAGTCACATATAATATCTGTTTTAAAACTGTATTTATTCCATAGGAATCTATATAAGATACAGACTGCTGAAATTCCGAGGCACTGATCCATAAATATAGATTTGAAATCAGTTCTTTTATAATTCAAAAAATATCTCATTAACTAAAAACAAATTTTATTAATTTACCTAATTTCGAAGGACAAGGCGCTACCTGGTGGTTAGCGTACCGGGCTGGGGATGCTAAGGTACACAGTTCGAAACAGTATACGTCACTGAGCAAGCTCAATACGTGGTGACGTAACAGCCATGATAGTTAATTTCGCTATTTGGTTAAGATTATTCGTATGGGGAACTGATGTTGATGGTTGGTTGCCCTTTCAATGGTCAGCATTTCTGAATTACGAGTGGCTGCACCTGGACTTGGGTCTCTGTTTCTCCGTTTAGTCTACGTACGCATAAAGTGCCACTGGCGTTGAAAATATTAATTTTTGTGGGATATTTTGACTTTTTGAAAAAACAAAATATGCCCTTTACGCCTAGCTATGATTTAATAAAAAAACATTTTAATTTTACCGGTGTTTAAAAGTTACAAACTTATAACAAATTGATACAAAATGTTTTAAAATACTTAGGTTCTTTTCTCATCAAATAACCAATTAAAACTTTCTGAATACTTTGGCACATTTTTATTTTGTTCATGAAATTTAAAACTGCTTTTCTTATGACATTAATGGTAGTATTTATACAGTCAATATTACAATTTGTCACATGAAATATATTTGTTCATGTGTATTAATGACTCACACTCTGTCAGCCCTCATTAGCCCAACTATTAATAATATATGAATGTCTTCTCGAACTCTTTACTTAAGTGTGTGTTTTCTTATAGCAAAGCTACACTGGGCTATCTGCTGAGTCCACTGAGGGTAATCGAACCCTTGACTTTATTTAACATAGCCAGAGAATGAGATTCATTATCAAATATAAGTACATTTCACATGAAATTATACACATCCCCACAAAAAAGAAATATTCAAATGTTAAATCTAGCTGCAAAGTTAGCTTAAGAAATGGACTTATATTGGGAAAAATAAAATATATGCATACATATGTACCAATATATATAATCTACGCTTGGTATTACAGTCAAATTTAAATAACTTCTAAATATATATTAAACAAGCGATATTATCAAAGATACAGCTAATATTTCTCGCTAATAATATACCAAAAATATCATGACGCCCTATTGAAACTCACCATGGAAAGCTTTTTTTCTTTTTTTTTCTTTTTTTAAATATGTTCCAATATAAAATAACGTACATTTGTTCTCTATTAACCCTTAAAATATTTTTTCGTTTAAAAAAACCCTGCTTTTTCTTAATTTATAGCCAAACAAAATCCAGTTGCTAAAAGTCAACCACAGCTGGTGTTGCACACCAGCACCCTCTTGTGGTCGGGATATGTATGAATTACTTACAATGAAAAAGCAGCTGCAAGACAAATTCGTGTATTGACTCTGTTTGTCTGTGTGTCTCACACAGATAAAACACAAATCTCACAAATCCTTTTCATGTTATTTCATGGTGTTAAAATTACAGGTTGAAATTTGTAACTTAACACGGTAAACGGTATTCTTATAAGCCAAATACTAATAAATGAGAAGGAAATACCGAATTGGGTCAGTGTGGATAAAGTGCAATCAAAGGTCAGTTCCTCTCGACTGTGGTGAGTAGAAAAGCATAACCTGCAATAATATGACAAAATAGAAGTTCCATATGCAACCTCTCCGTGGACGTACGCCATGACACTTGTTGGAAATCAGTTTACCCTTAACTTACAAATCTCACAATTCAGTGCTACTACTGTAGCACCAACAAACTTCTAGAGACGTAGACTTCCTGACTGTATTAATTGGTAAGTGTTTTCATCCATAGGAAGATAACACTTTACTTTTTTATCCCAGTAGTAGATGAAGTCGGGAATTCTATGTATATCAAATCCTTCCTTTTGTAAGTCTATCTTTCTGAGTTTGTAAGTCCCTAGAAAAAATAAGCAATTCGTTAGGCCTGGAACGTTGATATTTGCCATTTCTGGACTTAAAGTAAATATGTTTTTTTTTTTTATGTTTTCACAGGAAATCGTGTAAACATATTACCAGATTACTGAGAAGCATAAAAATACCGCATTTAGTATTAAAAGAAAATTAAAACGTAAATACAAACAGTTTTAGATTTATACTTATTTTCAAAATTTTTTTAAACATTCAGATTTAAAATGTTTTAAAACTACTGTTGCACGTCTCGTAAACTGTTATTGCAGAAACGTTTGATGAGACTTAATCATAATTTAATTGATTTTTTCTTCTGTTGTGTGTTTGTTTGTTTTTGAATTTCGCGCAAAGCTACACGAGGGCTATGTGTGTTAGCCGTCCCTAATTTAGTAATGTAAGACTAGAGGGAAGGCAGCTAGTCATCACCACCCACCGCCAACTCTTGGGCTACTCTTTTACCAACAAATAATGGGATTGACCGTCACATTATAACGCCCCCGGCTGAAAGAGCGAGCATGTTTGGCGCGACGGGGATGCAAACCCGCGACCCTCAGATTACGAGTCGCACGCCTTAACCCACCTGGCCATGCCTGGGCCCCTATTGTGTGCGTACAAAATATATTTTATCTCAGTTTTAGTTAGTTTGAATACATATATAAAATCATAATTATGTTTATTTTCTTGTTTAAATTTAACAAAATAAATAAAATGTAAAAAGTGTAGAAGTTAGATTTCATTCTTTCCTAACTCACCAGTGACTTCTATCCTGTCGACAAGTCGTATAAAATATGGTACAGCGTAGCTTGGAAGTTGTCGTTCCAGTTCGCTCAACAGTTCTTTCATATCGATCTTTCTCTCCGGATCAGGTAAAGCTGCCATTCCAGCTCGGCCTTCAGTACCTAGAGTAAAACGTAAACTATCACGTTCGAAACTGATAAATAACCTAAGTCCAAAAATCTCAGTCAGTAATTCTAGAGAACAAAACAAATAAATATATTTCTACTTATTCTTAACTTAAGATGTGAAAACAGTTAAGGAGTACCTTACATCAGGTGTGAAAACAGTTCAGGGATTGCTTGTTTTGTTTGTATTTGAATATCACGCAAACGGTACACGAGGACTATCTGCGCTAGCCGTCCCTAATTTAGCAGTGTAAGACTAGACAGAAGGCAGCTAGTCATCACCACCCACCGTTAACTCTTGGGCTACTCTTTTACTAATGAATAGTGAGATTGACCGTCACCTTATAACGCCCCCACGGCTGAAAGAGCGAGCATGTTTGGTACGACAGGATTACGAGTCGAACGTCTTAACACACTTGGCCATGAAAGGCCAACTCAGGGATACCGTACACAAGCTGTGAAAATAGTTCAAGGGTACTTTAAATCAATTATAGACGCAGCTCAGACGTGAAATTGACGTATGTTATTATTATTTTTTCTATCACCTACCTGGTATTTGAACTCCGTACACCACACAGTCAGTTTGGCCTAAGATCTTACTGATAACTGACTCAACTTCAGTAGTTGAAACGTTTTCTCCTTTCCACCTATAGGTGTCGCCTGTCCTATCCTTGAAATACACGTAACCATATTCGTCCATCACCACGATATCTCCTGAAAAAAAAAAGTATACCTTTTTTACGAATGGAGGATTATTAGTTTTAAGACACATTTAAAATAGAAGACACTTTTGTTTTAAGCCTAAATTAACCTATTACGCGAGTACCACTCAACCACCAGAAACAGTTAACTGAGAAAACTGAATTTAATTTTTTAGTTCTGGTGATGAGTTACAATGAGCAGCTGATCTCTGTTGGAAAGACGTTCAGTTGTCATCAGTATAAACCAGAACTAAGTATGTTAAGGTAGTATTTTGTAAAATACTTAATGTGCATACATCGTTACGGGTACCCGTAAAATGTAATACAAATTTTGTTCCTGGATAGTGTGTGTTATTTCTAAATTGCTTTTGTTGTAAAAGTAAAGAAAATGGCCATAATTCCCTTCAAACTTTGCTTTTGTAACCTGGATAATAAAATTTAGATATTAGCCTATTTTCTATGTAAAAACAGGCAAATTTGCACATTTTCATTTACTTAAGGTCTGAATAAAACAACATATGAATCAAGATTTACATGTATTTATACCAAAGTTATACAAAAATGTTTAGAAGTGAGTAGTTTCTCGAGATTTGCGACTGTAACGTAAATCACTTTCATGTATCAGTCTCCAAATATAGTCTCCCATCATGTTTTTGTTATACACTCCTTGGTCGCAGCGTTCAAAGTTCAGTATATCTTAATGGAAGCGCTCGCCTTGCTCTTTGAGTTGCACCGAATGAGCCAGGGAAAGAAACGGATACTTATTCCCGTTATGGAGCAGCACAGCTTTGAGGCTTCTGGATGAGCTATTAATGAAGAGGCGCCACTCGTTCTGGTACATTTCATTCCAATTGCCTCGTGCAAACCGGATACATTGTGGCAGAATCAGAGCCCATCTTGACGAGTGAAGAAGCTTGAAAAATGTCGGTGACGCTTCCTCTGACTTGCGACTTGCACACTTTCATCTAACAAATCCCACTCCTTAAGCCTAGATGTCAAAAGCTCAGCATTCGACTTTGTTATACCAAGGTCTCTGATCAAGTCATTGAGGTCTCTTTGGTTGGGGTAGTAAGGGTTTCTCTCACCAGCTGCACCTCTTAAATTGTAATCTGATTTTCAACGTCTGCCTCCTCCTCTGATTTGCTGCTCTCTTCTGAGGATGGCTGCTTTCTCTCTGGCGGAGTGGGTACAGGGAGCTCAGAGCAGTGTGGCACTGGAGCGATGGACGATGGAAGGTCCGGATACATGATAGCAGATGCATTCTTGCTAGCCCGACGTTTGGAAGGGTCCACTCTGCAGAAGTAGCAATTGCTTGAGTGTTCAGTGGGTTCACGCCAAATTCTTGGAATAGCAAACTTCATGGCTCTCTTTTCCCCTCTGTACCATCCTGCAAAAGAATAAAATAAAATTGTTATTATGAAGAATAAACTTACTTCATCCATAACAAATGTGTAAGAAGAGGTTCATGCAAAATATTTTATGTGATATTTTTCTATACTATTGGAAATTTAAAAAATATTTAAATTTTAAAAGGTCTAAAATTTGTATTATATAAAATCTTACCATTCAAGCAAGCAAAGACTGTACGTCTTACCTTCTAGAGTATTTTTGCAGTGCTCGCAGGTAAAATGTGGCACCCAGGGTATGTGTTGATACCCAACAGACATGCCGAAATATGTCTGACAGGCTTCACACACTTTAGCAGATGCTGTCATAGAGTACTTTTTCGTTCTTGTCTTGAAAAATTGGCCACATACACAGCAAAATGCGTTTGGAGAATGCTAGCAGCTTCTTGATGCCATCTCTGATAAAATCAGATAGGTCTGTGTTCACATAGGCAGCTAGAACTAAACTGAAGTGGTGAGTAGTGAGCACCTGTATATATATTACTATGGAAAGTTCTAGAAAATTCTAGGAGGTTCTTCAAAATTCTTGTAAGTTCTACAACATTCTAGAAAGTTCTTGAAAATTCTCTATCAGATACTCAGCACTGAATCTACCTGGAATTTTCTGGAAAATGGGTAAATTTGAAATTGTCATTGCCCAGGTCACAAAAGCAAAGTTTGAAGAGAAAAATAGGTCTTTTACATTTACTTTAAGCATAACCAATTGGAAAATAACACTTTATGTCCAGGAACAAGAAAAAGTAGCAATTCTGTTACTTAGTGTGATTAATGGTTATTTTTACTCATAGCTAAAATAAACCGTTTTCATACGTATGAAATATATCATATTTGTCCAGTGATAACCCTTGTTGGGACTCTTACTTTCTGAACCCAAATAAAAATTAATCTTAATTTTTCTAGATTTAAGGAAACATAGTTTAAAAGTTAGGAGTACAATCTAAGTGAGATGTGAGACATAAGATACCGTTTACTTTCTTCAGAGTACTATCTCAGTCAGATGTACGACATAAGATACTGTTATTCTTTCTAGAATGTTCTAAATATTGAAAGTTGTTTACCAGTGAGGTACCCAGCATCTCCTTTCTTTAAAATATCTTTGATTATTTTCTTCTTGGTTTCCGATTGGTCCACGTAACCGTCAAACTGTCTAATGGGGTCGTTTGAATATACCCTACCAACCACCTGTCCTGGTTCGCCTGGAATTAGAGCAACGAATTATGATTGAAAGCTATTATAACATGTTTGTTATTTTTTTAACAGTAAATAGTTGGAAAAAATCACCTCAGTCGCAGCTTTCTTTACACATACTATTAACAGCAAATTGCTTAGCTTGGCCTAATTTATTGGTAATCTGACTGATGATGGAAATTAAAAAATCATCAGAAAAGCCAGTTTTCCTTCTTCATTTGGTGTCAACTAACTAGTTTGTAGAGGAAGTTCCAATGTGTCAGTTAGTAACACTTTTATGTTTGTTTCTATCCAGCCCTAATATTTAACTGATACTAGAGAAAAGGCATCACCAACCCCAATTCTTGGGCTTCTGTAATCCAATAGTGAGATTTAACTATAAAACCATTAAAGCACAAACGACTTCAAAGTGCTCCTTTGAAACAGAAGTGTTTTGGGACATACAATGTGCTAGGCAACGCTCTGCCTGTATATTTCTGAAGTACTTTTTGTGGGTTAGTAAATGCAGTACATATCTTATGGTTAAGACAACAGTTCTTGAAGCCTTGAATTGAACAGATATTTCGATCTATGGTGAGCTGATAGTTTCAGGAGGTTTTGACAACTCAGTTCGTTAAAAGAGTGCGTACCTTCTTGACAAGCTTCGGTTCGTACTTCTGGAAAACAACAGCCATATATTGTTTAGGACTGGATCATCGTAACAGTTTGGAACGCAGGAGGTTAAGCCTCTTAACAATATTTTACTGTAAGTTCAGATAGTAGTGATGAAAAGAATACTCACCGTTCTTAACTAGCTCTTTATGGACTTCAAGTAAAAATTTCGACTATATTACTCACCGTTCTTAAATAGCCCTTTATGGACTTCAAGTAAAAATTTCGACTATATTACTCACCGTTCTTAACTAGCCCTTTATGGACTTCAAGTAAAAATTTCGACTATATTACTCACCGTTTCTAACTAGCCCTTTATGGACTTCAAGTAAAATTTCGACTATATTACTCACCGTTCTTAACTAGCTCTTTATGGACTTCAAGTAAAAATTTCGACTATATTACTCACCGTTCTTAACTAGCCCTTTATGGACTTCAAGTAAAAATTTCGACTATATTACTCACCGTTCTTAACTAGCCCTTTATGGACTTCAAGTAAAAATTTCGACTATATTACTCACCGTTCTTAACTAGCCCTTTATGGACTTCAAGTAAAATTTCGACTATATTACTCACCGTTCTTAACTAGCCCTTTATGGACTTCAAGTAAAATTTCGACTATATTACTCACCGTTCTTAACTAGCTCTTTATGGACTTCAAGTAAAATTTCGACTATATTACTCACCGTTCTTAACTAGCCCTTTATGGACTTCAAGTAAAATTTCGACTATATTACTCACCGTTCTTAACTAGCCCTTTATGGACTTCAAGTAAAAATTTCGACTATATTACTCACCGTTCTTAACTAGCCCTTTATGGACTTCAAGTAAAAATTTAGACTATATTACTCACTGTTCTTAACTAGCCCTTTATGGACTTCAAGTAAAAATTTCGACTATATTACTCACTGTTCTTAACTAGCCCTTTATGGAATTCAAGTAAAAATTTCGACTATATTACTCACTGTTCTTAACTAGCCCTTTATGGACTTCAAGTAAAATTTCGACTATATTACTCACCGTTCTTAACTAGCCCTTTATGGACTTCAAGTAAAATTTCGACTATATTACTCACCGTTCTTAACTAGCCCTTTATGGACTTCAGGTAAAAATTTCGACTATATTACTCACCGTTCTTAACTAGCCCTTTATGGACTTCAAGGAAAAATATTCGACTATTTTACTCACTGTTCTTAATTAGCCCTTTATGGACTTCAAGTAAAAATTTCGACTATATTACTCACTCTTCTTAACTAGCTCTTTATGGGCTTCAAGTAAAAATTTGGACTATATTACTCACCGTTCTTAACTAGCCCTTTATGGACTTCAAGTAAAAATTTCGACTATATTACTCACCGTTCTTAACTAGCCCTTTATGGACTTCAAGTAAAAATTTCGACTATATTACTCACCGTTCTTAACTAGCCCTTTATGGACTTTAAGTAAAAATTTCGACTATATTACTCACTGTTCTTGACTAACCCTTTATGGACTTCAAGTAAAAATTTCGACTATATTACTCACTCTTCTTAACTAGCTCTTTATGGGCTTCAAGTAAAAATTTGGACTATATTACTCACCGTTCTTAACTAGCCCTTTATGGACTTCAAGTAAAAATTTCGACTATATTACTCACTGTTCTTAATTAGCCCTTTATGGACTTCAAGTAAAAATTTCGACTATATTACTCACTGTTCTTAACTAGCTCTTTATGGGCTTCAAGTAAAAATTTGGACTGTTTTACGATTGTTTTAAACTGTCACCAATAAAGGATTTCACACAACACCAGAACTCACGAGATTGACGTAACCTTAGCGTTAATTCAGTCTTTCTTTAGACGCATTATACATTATCTAGATACTACATTTTTAGCAAACATTAAAAGGCTACCTAAAAGTCTTGGAAATCATGGAAGAGATGCTAGTACAAGTGAAAGTCAGTTTGATTTGGTTTCAATTTCGCGCAAACCTTCAGGAGGACTATCTGTGCTAGCCGTCATTAATTTAGCAGTGCAATAATAGAGGGAAGATAGCTAGTAATCACAGCCTATTGCCAACTTTTGGGCTACTCTTTTACAAACGAATAGAGGTGGTATTAACCGTCACGTTATAACGCCCCCACGGCTGAAAGGGCGAGCATATTTGGTGGAACAGGAATTCTAACCCGTGACTCTTAGATTACCAGTCAAGCGCTATAACCATCTAGCTATGCTGGGCCCTGAATATTGGTGACACTAAAAACCGAGTTTCCATACCTATGGAGAGTAGATCACAGATAGCTCATTGTGCGGCTTTGTGCTTAAAAGTAGACCAAAGATAGCTCATTGTGCAGCATTGTGCTTAAGAGCAAACAAGAGATTGAATTACTACATTTTTATTCTCTTAGAGTGTACGAACAAATACTATAGATAAACCAGCCACCCATGAAAAAATTAAGTATCTTTTATAATGTACCATTCGCCCCGTTTTCTATTGATTAAGGTCCCATTAGAATGATATGCATTCATCTATCTTCATGTGACAAATAATCACAAGAAACATAAAATGGTAAGAACAAGTTTTAATTCTTTTTTCACATTGAACTCTACTTTGAGTCTAATTTGCTCCTTTGTTTGTTTTTTAATTTCGCACAAAGCTACACGAGGGCTATCTGTGCTAGCCGTCCCTAATTTAGCAGTATAAGGCAGCTAGTCATCATCACCCATCGCCAACTCTTGGGCTACTCTTTTATCAACGAATAGTGGGATTAACCGCCCTATTATAACGCCCCTACGGCTGAAAGTGCAAGCATGTTTCGTGTGAGACGGATTCGAACCCGCAATCCTCAGATAACGAGTCGAACGCTTTAACCATCTGGCCATGCCGGGCCAGCAAATCTGATAGATCAATTTTCTTTAACTTTACATGTTAGACGTCGGACGATTTTTAAAGAGCTTTTACCAGAAAAAGTAACTGCCTATTATATGCCAATAAAATATAGTAATTTCGCAAGAAATGAGATTTATCATGGAAACTCTAGCTGTTGAAACTGAACTACCTCCTACAAACATGTACTTGAAAGTGTAATAATCTATAAGTGGTTTTAGGGAATTAATTAATAGCTTTAGGTCAAAAGTAAACTAACTATAAGTATAAATAAGAACTGAAAGGTAGATTAGAATCAATGAAGCTAATTCTGTATAATAACTGGCTATAGATACCTAATGCCACAAGTCGTTGCACAAAAAAACTGAAGGACAATAATCAAAATGCACGGAATAACCTTTTCAGCATTTCGCTGTTAACGACATTTTTAACCATAATCCCAATAATATCTCATGATGTTCAGGTACTTGAAGAGATTTAGGTTGATTTTAAGTCCATATGCTAAGCCAGAAATGTAGAATAACTTTCATTAAAGTAAAACCGAATTAATAAATGTATCCAATAGGACTTTCAATATTAATTATAGCCAATAATGCTTAATTGATAAAGAAAAATAGAGTGAGACGTTACTCACAAAACACCAGTTTTTACTATTCTAACATATTAACAGCCACACAACTATCAACAAATTGTGATTGAAGTTACAAAAATGTAAAAAATTCACGAGACAGACTATATGATTTTATTCCCATAGCAACAACTTTAAATACATTAACATTTAAAATATTTTATCACAGTCCACATATGATGTAGCGCTATACTTTAGCTCACGAAAACAGGTTTTTTTAAAAACTTTTTTTCATCACTCTTAAAATGCGAACAAATAGGTTCCTAACACCACCCTAAAGGGATAAATCAACTTTTGACAAGAAACCTAAATAACGTTGACCACAAGGTATTACATATAATAAAGTAACTGCATTTTCCTAATTATTTTACTGCCCTGGATTTGCGAGCAAAACACCAGATTTCCATGATCTGCATGCACTCGTATGACAAACTGAAATTTCAACTTTTTCCTCGAAATTCTCCGCTATTTACGGCACTTTAGGTGGTAATCCGTTTATAAATGGTAATAGAAAGAACAGAATATATTATTTCAAACTGCAGTATAACAAAACAAAATATTTTCACATAAAAATGTTGTGATTTTATTTCTTTGCTATTAAGCACAAAGCCACACAAACGGCTATCTGTGCTCTGGCCACCACACGTATCGAAATCCAGTTTCCAGTGGTGTAAACCCGCAGACATACCACTGTGCCACTAGGAGGCATTGTAAATGATAAAACGCCGTATTATTATTATTTGTAAAATAATCTTTTCCGCTTTCATGGATAATATCGAAAGTTTCTTTTATGAAATGTAGTTTCCCTTATAGAATAATTCTCGTCAAAAAATCTCTATATCCGTGCCCCGCTGGTACAGCGGTAAGTCTATGGATTTAAAATCAGGGGTTCGGTTCCCCTTGGTGAACTCACCAGATAGCTCTATGTGGCTTTGTCATAAAAAAAAACACAAACACACTCTCTATATCCATCCAGCCTAAAGTCTATATAGCCTTAGGAGCATAGAATTTGTCGAATAGTCGGTAATTGCAATAAACCAAAAGTTTAAAATATGCACACCACCCAAATACACTGTGATTAGCCCTTTGTTAAGTACTTCCCTTGAAAGACTAAATATAAACCCTTGCAGGTAGATTAAAATCGTACCTGGTTTACATGTGATACACAAACCATCCTTGTCCCTAAGTGGCTCAGCTGTATCGGGGTCCACACGAACTAGAATCACGGGATAAAAAGTACCAAAAATCTGAGATATAAACCCCACGGAGCCTACTTTTCCGTCGATGTTAACTAAAAGAAGGAAAAGAATCATTTTTTATTTAAAACAAACATACCCATCGTGATGGTTTGACAAACAATTTTTTAAGACTTCTAAAATGTATCTCTCAAGACCAGTAATTACAACCTACATCAAAACGTCAGGTTAAATTAACCTTCTTAGGGTTAACATTTTTCATTTTCAGAGGAATTACTAAATTAATTTAATTTTGTACTTTTCATTTTAATAAAATGACAACGCAAGTCCTGATAAAGATAAAACAATAAAAGGTACTTTTAGGCTTAAAAATAGACCGTTTTTATAGTACACGTTATTAATAAGTACAATGTTTAGTTTATTGGTGCCGATTTTACTTGAATCACATAACTCTTCATGAAAATAGTATCTTTGAAGTAAAATCTGTGTATTATTGTAAATTAAAAACATATTAGAATACGTTAAATACGTATAACAATTCACGAAAACGTTAATAATACACTTCAGTTTATCTTAACACGAACACGTGTGACTTGTAAACTAAGTGAATATTTTGCGCAGAAGTTGTATGAAAATGAACAGTTTCATTGTTTGAGTCTTTTTGTGCGAAAACAGGTTATGAACACTTCGAAATTTAGGTATTTACACAAAGGGTTAACAATAAAAGTAAGACCCTACTTAATGAAGCGGTCCCTTCTGTAGAACCAAAGTATTCATAAATCCGTTCAAGGTTGAATCTCGTTTTGAATTTTTCCCAGATGTGGATTCTAAGGCCGTTCCCAGCCATCACTCTGATCTTGTGTTGTTTGTCTATGGGACGTTCTGGTTGAGCTAATAGATAACGACATATCTCTCCAATATACTGCGCTACCTGCAAGATAAATAAACACAACTCACAATCGTATGCGTGTTTTATTATTTACAAGACTAACAAATGATATACAGTTACGACAGAAAGTGTTCGTACCCCTGCGTCCCAAGTGGTTTTTTTGCTCATAACTTAAAAAGTATCACGATTAGGCAAATGGAAGAAGTGTGATATATTATAAATATTATACTAACACACATCTACACACATTTTTATGTAAATTAAACGACAAATAAACTGTTTATAAACTCATAACCAAAAATTAGAAAAGCAGAAAGTGTTCGTACAGTTCAGAACGTGTGAAAAAACTGATATCCTGTAAAAATTTTGTTTAGTTTGGCAAATAAACTACATTATACCATTCAAGAACTAGACACTGGGTTCATAATTATTAGAATTTAGCCAGCAAAAAAATGTACTTCCGGCAATTTAGCGCCGTCTCCGTCATTGTCTGTTGGTCATCATGCTGAACAGGAAACAACTGTCCAGTGATTTAAAAAACCGAATTATTGTAAAATACAAGTCTCGTGTGTCTCTTTGCGGTATTGCTACGCAACTTAATGTGCCGAAATATACTGTTCAAAGCATAATTGACAATTTTAAGCTTACTGGATCAACTGCTAACCTCCCTCGTTCCAAACGCCTCACCAAAATTCCAGAGAGAACCAAGAGGAAGGTTCTCAGAGAAGTTCGTAGGAGTCCTCGTTTAACACCTAATGACATACAGAAACTGGTAAGAGAAACTAGGGTTGAAGTAAGCACCTCTACAGTTACGATCATGTTACACTCTTCTGGGTTCAAAGCATGCCGTCCTCGTAGAACTCCATATTTAAAGCTTGTTCATTTAGAAGCACGATTGAGGTATGCAAGAAAGCATGTAGAAAAATCCTTTACCTATTAGAAGAGTATTTTTTGGTCAGACGAGATTAAAATCGAGCTTTTCGGCCACAATGATGTTCGCAATGTTTTCCGTAAGAAGGGGGAACGAAATATTCCAAAGACCACCGTCCCTACAGTTAAACACGGATGTAGCTCGATCATGCCATGGAGTTCCTTCAGCTCTTCTGGTGTAGGCAGCCTTCACCGCATCAACGGAATCATGAAAAAAGAAGAGTACGTTGATATATTAGGCACTTGTATCAAGAATAATGCTCGGAACTTGCGGCTTGGGCGTCGTTGAATTTTCCAGCACGACAATGACCCTAAACACACATAGAAATATGTGCAACCATGGTTGCAGAGGAACCATATAAGCATTCTGGAGTGGCCATCGCAGTCACCCGATCTCAACCCAATTGAAAACGTTTGGCATGAGTTGAAGACCAGGGTTCATCAGCGTCATCCGAAAAACTTGCAAGAGTTGGAGGCCTTCTGTAAAGATGAATGGAACAAAATACCAGTCGAGTACTGTCAAACGATCATGGAGGGCTATGAGGAGAGATTGCACCAAGTAATTCACCTGAAAGGCTACACAACTGACCATTAAAGTAGACGCACGAACACTTTCTGCCACTCCTATGTTTCGTTATTTGTTTATAAACAGTTTATTTGTCGTTCAATTTACATAAACATTTATGTAGATGTGTGTTAGTATAATATTTATAATATACTATACTTTAATTATCCTAATCATGACACTTTTTTAAGTTATGAGGTAAAAACTACTCAAGACGTAGGGGTACGAACACTTTCTGTCGTAACTGTAAGCACACGTACTGCGATTCAATATTAGTGATAGCAGCGTATATTATTTTAGGATTAGTGATAGTAACATATACTATAAACCAACCAATTGAACGAACTTCATTTTAATAAATAAGTTAACAATGGGATTACTGCTACCATATACTAAGGATTTGCTTGCTTGTTTGTAATTAATCACAAAGCTAAAAATGGGCTGTCTCTGCTCTGCCCACCATAGGTATAGAAATCAGGATTCTAACGAAGGAGATCAAACAAAAATGATTAATATGTAACAAGCATTAAATAGATTAACAATGGAGCAACAATTACATGTTAAAAAATAAACGAAATAATGTTAGTTAGAAAATGTAATTACAGAGTGTACAATAATACAATTGAAAAAGGTAGAAATGAAACTACTAAAACTGTAACAGAACGAACATAACAACTATAAAATTACAATTAAAGTTAATAGTGGAACTAATACTATGTATATGTATATATATCAAAGTTTACACACGCTTAAAAGTCAATTATGATGCATCGTGTTACCGCATAAATTCGATTGCAACAAATTGCACAGTGAAGAAATAGTTCATTTGGTGAAACCAGGTGCTAAACATAATAGCTGATGATGAGAATTATCTTAAGTCATTAATTTTACAAATCGATAAAGCATTATCAGAAACAAGAGCAAGAAATATAGAACAAAGAAAGAGAACGTGAGTAGACTAGATTCTGATGTTTCGATTTTCATAAAAGATCCCCCTCAGAAGAGAATAATAACTCAAGTTAATTCAGTAGAAAGTACCCACTGACATTTTAACTGAATTGGATATTTCAGGAATGACGTAGCTGAATAATTTCAGTTTGTTGTTTGTTTGTTTTTGAATTTCGCGCAAAGCTACTCAATGGTTATCTGAGCTATTGGTCCCTAATTCAACAGTGGCATCTAGTCATCATCACCCACAGCCGCCTCTTGAGCTAGTCTTTTACCAACGAATAGTGGGAGTGACCGTACATTATAACGCCCTCACGGCTGAAAGGGCGAGTATATTTGGTGTGACGGATATTCGAACCCGTGACCTCCAGATTACGAGTTGAGAGTCTTAACCATTTGGCCATGCTGGACCAGCTCAGGGATACCGTACATAAGCTTAACCTTTCTAGCTCAAAGAACACGCGTATTCTTTACTAAAGTGGTAACTTCTTAGTTTGTGAAAGTTATCTTTTAAAGTAAAATAAATTCTGTAGAAAGTCTTCACAGAAGTTGCTGAAGGTAGTGTTTTTAGGACAAAGGATCCATTAAGCCACCTTAAAACCAGATATCATTACCAAAAGTATAACACCTTAAAACAGAGAACTCCTCACAAAAGAAAGTCTATTAAAGTAAAGGACACTCCAAACAAATAAGACATCTTAAAGCAAAGGATCTCGTAAGACACCTCAAAACAAAGGATTCAATAAGAGACTTCTTAAAATTAAAAAAAATCATTTATCAAAATAAGACATCTAAAGGTCCGGCATGGCCACATGGGTAAGGCACTTGACTTCTTGACTTGACTTGAATCCTCGGGTTCGAATCCCTATTACACCAAACATGCTCGCCCTTTGAGCCTTGGGGGCGTTAGAAGTGACGGTCAATCCCACTATTCGTTGGTATTAGAGTAGCCCAAGAGGAAGCAGTGGGTGGTGATGACTAGCTGCCTTCCCTCTAGTCTAACACTGCCAAATTAGGGACGGCTATCACAGATAACCCTCGTGTAGCTTTGCGCAAAATTCAAGAAACAAACAAGACATCTTAAATCAGATAAAATTTTTGAAATTTAATAAGGTGAAGAGGAAGTTTAGTAGATTTAGTAATGTAATGAAATTTAAGTTATTGTTAAAAGAAGAAAAGTTCCTTTATCTGGTTTAATAACCAGAATATTCCTATATTCTCTTGATTATTTAACGAGTTCCATTCGGTTGATGAGAGAACAGCCATTTTTTTTTATTACTTTTATGACCGTAAAGAGAAGTAAAAACAAAACTATGTGTTTTAACATTGTCTTTGTTTGTTTGGAATTAAACACAAAGCTATACAATGGACAAGCTACGCTCTGCCTACCACAGGTATCGAAACTCGGGTTCTAGTGGTGTAAGTCTGCAGACATACCGTTGTACCACTGAAGAACTTTAACACTCTCATTTGTTCTGTACAAAACTCGAATCCTACCCAAAATGAGAGTGAAATTGTCATTTAAAAAAAGGACACTTGAAATTCTTTTTTCAACTTCTAATAAAATAAGTTTAAGCTAAGAGTATAATTCAATCAAAACAATATGCCAAACTAAAAACGTTCGTTATTCTTCAGGTAACGTGTTACTGACAACTTAAATTAATTTGGACTGTCCATAATTATTTCGTGTTGACATTTCCTTTACCCGTTGCTCTTTTATGACGACAATTTTGTGATAAAGGTCAAATCGTCAAGACCTAATCTACACAAGTTCAGTCTTTAATTAACCGTTTTCACTGTGTGATATTCTATATTTCTTGTTCTTATTTCTTATAACTGACGACTCATGAATTGGCAAAGGTAAATAAATGTCTTCAAATACTTTCATATATGACATCTTTTATAATTAAATACGTATCATCGCATTATTACAAACTCCTGTAATACCGTTGTTAATGTTTAAGTTTGCGTATACATATAAACATGTTGAGTGGGTGTTCACCTATATTAGCCTATATCTTATTGTGTTTTGAAACGTCTCTATGCAAGATAAATCAGCTAAAGGGTGTGGAATTAATCATTGAGGAAGGTATAAGATAACAGTGAATCTACCATATACAAAGAAAATCATTTAGGAAGGTACAAGATTACAGTGGATCTACCATATACCAAGAAAATAATTAAGAAAGGTGTAAGGTAACAGTGAATCTACCACATACCAAGAAAATCATTGAGGAAGGTGTAAGGTAACAGTGAATCTACCATGTAACAAGAAAATCATTGAAGGTGTGAAGACAATACAGTGATTCTACCATACACCATTGAGGAAGATATAAGCTGACAGTAAAATCATTGAAGGAAGCTGAATAAGCTAATTCTACCATACACCAAGATAGTGAATCTACCATATACTAAGTAAATCATTATAGGCGAAGAAGTAAAATTATGTAACAAACGTTATAAAAGCTAAAAATGGAATTACTGCTATCTATTAAGAAGTTAATTTACAGAGTGGACAACCATACTAGGTGATAATAAGAAAGTAACAAAAGTATTACATGATCTATAACTCAGAATATTAAAAGTTATATAATATCATTATTATAGATTATGGTGTTTTTGTATAACTTAATGATCAGACCTTGATAATAAATATTAAAATATACCAATGTTGGAAGAACACAAACACTAATATAAATATATATATAAAGCTTTCAATTAAACTAAACAAAAAGCATGGCGAAAAAGACTGATGGGCGTTGAAAATAGATCAGTTGTTCTGATTAGAAAGTAGGAATGCATTATGTTATATAGAAAAGAAAGACATCAATACATTACTGGTATGTATATAAATATTTCGATAGGGTAATCAATTAGAAGTGAAACTAATAATACATGAAGGCAGTTTTGTTTACTAACTGGACAATAAAAATAGGGAATAATGATTGAAAGTTTGAACAATGGTATTATTAGTAGATACTTCAAGAACTATGATGACGAATTTGATTATAGGGCGATCTCGAATATAAGTCATTTTCAGAAACCATGGGAAAAAAAAAACAAACTGAGAGTCATGACGTCCTTTTCAGGTCCGTAATATCAATACTATAACTGAACAGCCAACAAGTGGATTAGTTGCAAGAATTAGAGAAGACTTTGAGCGAAGAACTGGCGCGCTTGATATCTGGCCATTCAGAAATGCAGCACGCTAGAGTAGGGGGAATGGACTTGTGATCGGCGCAATTATAAGGCGACTACGAATTCTGCAGTCTAATTATTAATTCAAAATATCGTCTTATAATCGGCCCAACACGGTATGTAGCAATTTTCAGGCTCATAGACGACAAAATGAGGCATAATAACCCGAAATGGAAGTACGTAGTTGTCATATTCGATTACGACAGACAACCATAAAACTTGTAATTAAGTTTCCTTCATCACCCATTCAGGTTACTTCAAACTTTTATTTTCTCATATTGTGTTCCTCTTCATCAAAGTGAAATAAAACTTACGGTGCAGTTGTATTTAACGCAGTCCTCCCAGAACTTCGAAGCAGAAAACTTCGATCGGATGACGACACTGTTACCAAAGATAAGAGCTTGGCCAATAACAAGGATCCCACCAGCGGTATGATACAACGGTAAACAGTTGTATATAATGTCATCATCCTTCATACCAAGCGTCCAGTGGTAGCCAATTGTTATCCATAAGAATCTGAAAAATAAATGAATGATCAATCAATACATTCCCTGTTGAATCATTTCTGTGGTGGATGCGATGTCCTTAGATGGCTATAAAATTAGGGATTTCTTGTACCTAGATGTCATATAAACGGAAGTTATATTTATTTTCTGTACAAATACTATTTTCAGTTATGTTGGATATCTACATAAAAGGATATTGCAAATCAGAAATTTTAAAAATTCCAATTAAAAACTTACATTAATTAATCTTGTATACGAGAGGCGAGCTAAAACTGAAACGTTAACAAAGAACTTACAAAAAATATAATGAGGACTCGATTAAATATGTTTTCAGGTAGATTTAACTTGTAGGTATTGGTAATTAATAATTTAGTTCGCACGAATATTGAAACACCAGTCATTTTATGAACTTTACACACAAAATAATAATAAATTTACTAAAAATCTTAACTTTTAGTTATTGTAAGTTAACCTTACAGAAAACTGTCACAAAATTAGTATACAAATAACAATGTATTATTTAATTATTTGGCAAGAATTACAGTTTGATAGTTGTTTCTGTGTATTTAATCAAAAAATCTGTAATATTTTGATTATTTTTTTATTGAAGTTGTGTCCAGTTTTTGTCAAATATTGAGTCCAGAAAATCTCAGATTTGTTCCACGTGGTTAAGATATCTACTTTGTAATGATCATTCCATTTGCTGAAGGTATCCTGAGATTTCTTAGAAGTGTGATTGTGTCACTATCTTCTTGAAATATCAAATTCTCTTCAATTAGTGTCTTTCCAGAGTATATAACATTATGGAATAATATACTGTGGTGTTCCTGTTGATCTCTGATTCTATAATTTTTGGCTGACTTCATTTTCAGATTATGTTTAACTGCCAGTAATAACATTAACAAGCACAGTTGAAAGAGACTTTGGTGCCAAAGCCAGGGTTTTAACCACAGTGTACTTTGTATAGCGGAATAATATATATTATATGTTAATATATTGAGTTAAATACAGTTGAATATAACCACACATGCTAATATGATCGGTGATGCCAGTGTACACAAACATACTTTAAAATACCGGTATAAAAACTATCTTAGTTTATTTTTATTGACACAAAACACTTCTTCACTTCAATTTCCTCAATTTTTCTCTATTAAAACTCAGATTATCTTTACTTCCCTTCTGTCAGTTTGCCTGTATTAATACTCAGATTATCTTTACTTCCCTTTTGTCAGTTTGCCTGTATTAATACTCAGATTATCTTTACTTCCCTTCTGTCGGTTTGCCTGTATTAATACACAGACTATCTTTACTTCCCTTCTGTCAGTTTGCCTGTATTAATACTCAGATTATCTTTACTTCCCTTTTGTCAGTTTGCCTGTATTAATACTCAGATTATCTTTACTTCCCTTCTGTCGGTTTGCCTGTATTAATACTCAGATTATCTTTACTTCCCTTTTGTCAGTTTGCCTGTATTAATACTCAGATTGTCTTTACTTCTCTTCTCTCAATCTACCTGTATTAATACACAGACTATCTTTAGTTCCCTTCTGTCAGTTTGCCTGTATTAATACTCAGATTATCTTTACTTCCCTTCTGTCGGTTTGCCTGTATAAATACTCAGATTATCTTCACTTCTCTTCTCTCAATCTACCTGTATTAATACACAGACTATCTTTAGTTCCCTTCTGTCGGTTTGCCTGTATAAATACTCAGATTATCTTTACTTCTCTTCTCTCAATCTACCTGTATTAATACACAGACTATCTTTACTTCCCTTCTGTCGGTTTGCCTGTATAAATACTCAGATTATCTTTACTTCTCTTCTCTCAATCTACCTGTATTAATACACAGACTATCTTTAGTTCCCTTCTGTCGGTTTGCCTGTATTAATACTCAGATTATCTTTAGTTCCCTTCTGTCGGTTTGCCTGTATAAATACTCAGATTATCTTTACTTCTCTTCTCTCAATCTACCTGTATTAATACACAGACTATCTTTACTTCTCTTCTGTCAGTTTGCCTGTATTAATACTCAGATTATCTTTAGTTCCCTTTTGTCAGTTTGCCTGTATTAATACTCAGATTATCTTTACTTCCCTTCTGTCGGTTTGCCTGTATTAATACACAGACTATCTTTACTTCCCTTCTGTCAGTTTGCCTGTATTAATACTCAGACTATCTTTACTTCCCTTCTGTCAGTTTGCCTGTATTAATACTCAGATTATCTTTACTTCCCTTTTGTCAGTTTGCCTGTATTAATACTCAGATTATCTTTACTTCCCTTCTGTCGGTTTGCCTGTATTAATACTCAGATTATCTTTACTTCCCTTTTGTCAGTTTGCCTGTATTAATACTCAGATTGTCTTTACTTCTCTTCTCTCAATCTACCTGTATTAATACACAGACTATCTTTAGTTCCCTTCTGTCAGTTTGCCTGTATTAATACTCAGATTATCTTTACTTCCCTTCTGTCGGTTTGCCTGTATAAATACTCAGATTATCTTCACTTCTCTTCTCTCAATCTACCTGTATTAATACACAGACTATCTTTAGTTCCCTTCTGTCGGTTTGCCTGTATAAATACTCAGATTATCTTTACTTCTCTTCTCTCAATCTACCTGTATTAATACACAGACTATCTTTACTTCCCTTCTGTCGGTTTGCCTGTATAAATACTCAGATTATCTTTACTTCTCTTCTCTCAATCTACCTGTATTAATACACAGACTATCTTTAGTTCCCTTCTGTCGGTTTGCCTGTATTAATACTCAGATTATCTTTAGTTCCCTTCTGTCGGTTTGCCTGTATAAATACTCAGATTATCTTTACTTCTCTTCTCTCAATCTACCTGTATTAATACACAGACTATCTTTACTTCTCTTCTGTCAGTTTGCCTGTATTAATACTCAGATTATCTTTAGTTCCCTTCTGTCGGTTTGCCTGTATAAATACTCAGATTATCTTTACTTCTCTTCTCTCAATCTACCTGTATTAATACACAGACTATCTTTACTTCCCTTCTGTCAGTTTGCCTGTATTAATACTCAGATTATCTTTACTTCTCTTCTCTCAATCTACCTGTATTAATACACAGACTATCTTTACTTTCCTTCTGTCGGTTTGCCTGTATAAATACTCAGATTATCTTTACTTCTCTTCTCTCAATCTACCTGTATTAATACACAGACTATCTTTACTTCCCTTCTGTCAGTTTGCCTGTATTAATACTCAGATTATCTTTAGTTCCCTTCTGTCGGTTTGCCTGTATAAATACTCAGATTATCTTTACTTCTCTTCTCTCAATCTACCTGTATTAATACACAGACTATCTTTACTTCCCTTCTGTCAGTTTGCCTGTATTAATACTCAGATTATCTTTACTTCTCTTCTCTCAATCTACCTGTATTAATACACAGACCATCTTTACTTCCCTTCTGTCGGTTTGCCTGTATTAATACTCAGATTATCTTTACTTCCCTTTTGTCAGTTTGCCTGTATTAATACTCAGATTGTCTTTACTTCTCTTCTCTCAATCTACCTGTATTAATACACAGACTATCTTTAGTTCCCTTCTGTCGGTTTGCCTGTATTAATACTCAGATTATCTTTAGTTCCCTTCTGTCGGTTTGCCTGTATAAATACTCAGATTATCTTCACTTCTCTTCTCTCAATCTACCTGTATTAATACACAGACTATCTTTAGTTCCCTTCTGTCGGTTTGCCTGTATAAATACTCAGATTATCTTTACTTCTCTTCTCTCAATCTACCTGTATTAATACACAGACTATCTTTACTTCCCTTCTGTCGGTTTGCCTGTATAAATACTCAGATTATCTTTACTTCTCTTCTCTCAATCTACCTGTATTAATACACAGACTATCTTTACTTCCCTTCTGTCAGTTTGCCTGTATTAATACTCAGATTATCTTTAGTTCCCTTCTGTCGGTTTGCCTGTATAAATACTCAGATTATCTTTATTTCTCTTCTCTCAATCTACCTGTATTAATACACAGACTATCTTCACTTCTCTTCTCTCAATCTACCTGTATTAATACACAGACTATCTTTACTTCCCTTCTGTCGGTTTGCCTGTATAAATACTCAGATTATCTTTACTTCTCTTCTCTCAATCTACCTGTATTAATACACAGACTATCTTTAGTTCCTTCTGTCGGTTTGCCTGTATTAATACTCAGATTATCTTTAGTTCCTTCTGTCGGTTTGCCTGTATAAATACTCAGATTATCTTTATTTCTCTTCTCTCAATCTACCTGTATTAATACACAGACTATCTTTACTTCCCTTCTGTCAGTTTGCCTGTATTAATACTCAGATTATCTTTACTTCCCTTCTGTCGGTTTGCCTGTATAAATACTCAGATTATCTTTACTTCTCTTCTCTCAATCTACCTGTATTAATACACAGACTATCTTTAGTTCCCTTCTGTCGGTTTGCCTGTATTAATACTCAGATTATCTTTAGTTCCCTTCTGTCGGTTTGCCTGTATAAATACTCAGATTATCTTTATTTCTCTTCTCTCAATCTACCTGTATTAATACACAGACTATCTTTAGTTCCCTTCTGTCGGTTTGCCTGTATTAATACTCAGATTATCTTTAGTTCCCTTCGGTCGGTTTGCCTGTATAAATACTCAGATTATCTTTATTTCTCTTCTCTCAATCTACCTGTATTAATACACAGACTATCTTTACTTCCCTTCTGTCAGTTTGCCTGTATTAATACTCAGATTATCTTTACTTCCCTTCTGTCGGTTTGCCTGTATAAATACTCAGATTATCTTTACTTCTCTTCTCTCAATCTACCTGTATTAATACACAGACTATCTTTAGTTCCCTTCTGTCGGTTTGCCTGTATTAATACTCAGATTATCTTTAGTTCCCTTCTGTCGGTTTGCCTGTATAAATACTCAGATTATCTTTATTTCTCTTCTCTCAATCTACCTGTATTAATACACAGACTATCTTTACTTCCCTTCTGTCAGTTTGCCTGTATTAATACTCAGATTATCTTTAGTTCCCTTCTGTCGGTTTGCCTGTATAAATACTCAGATTATCTTTACTTCTCTTCTCTCAATCTACCTGTATTAATACACAGACTATCTTTACTTCCCTTCTGTCAGTTTGCCTGTATTAATACTCAGATTATCTTTACTTCTCTTCTCTCAATCTACCTGTATTAATACACAGACTATCTTTACTTCCCTTCTGTCAGTTTGCCTGTATTAATACTCAGATTATCTTTACTTCTCTTCTCTCAATCTACCTGTATTAATACACAGACTATCTTTACTTCCCTTCTGTCGGTTTGCCTGTATTAATACTCAGATTATCTTTACTTCCCTTCTGTCAGTTTGCCTGTATTAATACTCAGATTATCTTTACTTCCCTTCTGTCAGTTTGCCTGTATAAATACTCAGATTGTCTTTACTTCTCTTCCTTCGAATTTCTTATATTACTCACAGTCTCTCTTTACTTCTCTTCTCTCAATCTACCTGTATTAATACTCAGATTATCTTTACTTCTTTTCACTCTATATTCCTGTAGTGATTAAGAGATTACCTATCGCTTTTGACAAATTTGAAATAATTAAGTTCCTTACATTTTTTTCCGCTTATATCTTAACATATTTAATTTACTTTGTCATTCAATTGGCAATGAGAAAGGTCATATTTTTCCTTTGCTAGTTTTGAGATGACTTCAAATCGGAGATTTTGTATATATCATCATTACACGTCGCGCTCTCCTCGAAAATCTCCTAAAGTGTACAACTATATCAAATGAGAGCTAAAACACCAAACCTATGAGCATTATCACGTTCTTGTAGTGGTTGTTAAAGGGGATGTTTTGTTTCAAAGGCATTCAATGGAAACGGATTCAGCGTCTTCTTGGATACGTTTATTTTCATTGTCTTACATTTGAAATCAAACCTGTTTCATGCTCAGAGGGCATACAGGAACAGGTGGTGGTCTCTAGGTTCAACGGTACAGAGAAAGGAGAAATGTGAGATAATCACATTGGATAGGATGCTACTCCTTCGCAGGTTGTCCCCCAGCTAGACGTTGTAAGTCATTTTACAGCTTGGTAGAAATACGTCGAATTGTCTTGCTTAAAGACACAGCAGCGTATCGATAGCGAGCCTCAAACCCGCAACCTTCTGACACAGTACTAGTCACTGGGCCTTGCTGACTCCTTGAATCTTGTTTGTTGGTTAGTTAGTTAATTTGTTTTCGAATTTCGCGAAAAGCTGCACGAGGGCATTCTGCGCTAGCCATCATTAATTTAGCAGGATAAGACAGTCAGTCATCACTACCCACCTCCATTTCTTTGGCTACTAAACGAATAGTGGGATTGACCGTCCTATTATAACGTCCCCGTGACTGAAAGGGTGAGCATGTGTGATGGGGATTCGAACCTTCAGATTACGAGTCGAAAGCCCTAGCCACATAACCATGCCAAGCTTTTGTTGGTTAATAATTCGATAAATAGGTTCAATCTTGTCAAGTAATCTTGGTTTACCGGCCGAAAACACTGCTAGCGAAGACGATACCCAACTGATAACCTAAGACAGTTTTTATAGAGACCTTTTATAGTTTTCCAGTCACTCATATTTAAGGCTAAGTATTATCAATTACAATTTTTTCATTCAAGATTTTTAGAAGCTGTTCTGGCAGAATTTCTTACACGTTTAACGGAATACGACGAGTCCAGTAGCCAATGTTACGTTTAGATATCAAAGATATTTCTGTTCTGTAGAAGTACGCCCTTCAGTGGCACAGCTGTATGACTACAGGCTTACAACGCTAGCAACCGGGTTTCGATACCCGTGATGGGCAGAGAATAGATAGCCCCTTGTGTAGCTTTGTGCTTAACATCAAACAAGCTCACTCGACTCGTAATCTGAGTGTCGCGGGTTTGAAATCCCGTCACACCAAACATACCCGCCCTTTCAGCCGTGGGGGCGTTATAATGTGACGTTCAATCCCATTATTCGTTGGTAAAAGAGTAGCCCAAGAGTTGGCTGTTAGTGGTGATGACTAGCTGCCTTCCCTCTAGTCTTACACTGTTAAATTATGAACGGCTAGCGCAGATAGCCCTCGTGTAGCTTTGCCCAAAATTGCACAGACTGTACAAATAGAGGGTTAATCACAGTTTTCTAGGTGGACTGAAAGTCCAGAACGTTGCTTGGAAAAATTTCCCTATTTTAATCACTATTCCAAAAGCATAAGCACTTTAATAAATTTTCGTGAATATCAAAAACGAGTTTTGAAAACTCATTAAACTCGTCAAGTGAAATCTGATTAAACATATAGTTTTAGAAACTATTCAAATGCTACGTCTGCGAAATAATTAACTGTTTACAAATCAGTACCTCATTTATTTTTCTGTGAACATCTCGGAGTTGGAATTTTAATCCGAATGTAAGAAAGATATAAACGTCGAGTTGTACACCATTGTTTTCGCGATTATCAAATTATGTAAGAAATATTTTCTGGTTATTATTATTAATACTCGTCTTATGACAAAGTGCTGTAAGATGTTTTATCTGTGATACACACAGCTGCTCTGTAAAGAAAACATTTATGTTATATCCTTCATCACACTCGGTATGTCAAACCCTCTGACTGTTCAACGGAATTAGAGTTTCGAATCCTATTCGTTTCAGTTTTTAGTTCTTCACACAAAAAATCATTGTAGCTAATTACTAAAAAAAAAAGTGTTTTCGCTCTAAATTGGTTCAATATTGTATACAACTCAAGAATTGAGTTTCCCTGTATTATAAAAGTAACTGATTTTCATTCTGTTCTAATAATGATTCTTACACACGCCTCACCTGCTGTTTTTCACAATGGCTGCTTTTGGTAGTCCACTCGTTCCAGATGTGTAAATGTACAGTAGACGATCTGTGATATTAAGTCACATGTCTCAGACAAAAACATAGTATAACATAAACAAGAAACACTTGTACAGTAAATAAATGTACAGTAGACGATCTGTGATATTAAGTCACATGCCTCAGACAAAAACATAGTATAACATAAACAAGAAACACTATATTGCTCTTAATGTTCCATCACGTACCCGTCTTACAGGATAACATGAAAACATATATTCCTCATTATTCTATAGAAATTAAAAACATATACAAATTATTATTTTTAACACATCTGAACAGAAAGTTTAAAGAAGGTCTTTTGTTGCAATTCGATCACCCTTCCATTAACAGAAATAATGTATGGCCTGTATCATATTATTATTATTTACTTACTAGCTAGATAACCTGTACCCTGGATGAAACATTACGTAAATTCATGATTAGTGAAAGGTTATGAAAAGCTGCTTCCCTTATATGTAATTGTAGAAAGCGTAAAAACTGCAAAACACAAAATGTCAGACTTTTCTTTAGCATATATCTCCGAATGGATCCAACAACCCTTTATGTCAAATTTGGTAAAGTTTCATTAACAAGGGACGAAGTAGTGGTTAAAAACGCAAAAACTCTAAAACAAAACAAAACACAACGAACCTCCATATCACATTTGATGAAGATCTGTCCCCAGAAGAAGAGATAGTGATAAAAAAATTGTAAAATACAAAACTGTTTTTTTTTTGTATGGACCTAATAAATCTTCATATCAATTCTGGTAAAGATCCATTACTTGGACATACAACAGAGAACAGACAGTACTATTACATTTATATGGATTTTTACATTTTGTATTTTTTATTGCTTTTAACATTTACTTTATGATCTGTACGTTCTCTTATACTGTTGTAGTTTTATACTATTTTGATAAAAGTTTAGAAAAAAAAACGACCCTTAAACTCCATATATATATATATATGTATATAACAGAATTTTTTTTTTTGTTTCACCTTTGGAGTTTCGTCCTACTTAACCCTGGTGGAGCCCCAAAGTACAAAAGTTGTTTACAATTATTTTATATTTATATCTGGAGTATAAAGGTCGGTTTTTTTTTTATCAGTTTTGTAACCTGTGACATTCAATGACTCTTGAAAAAATTGTACGTCGAAACATAGGGGTAAAGTAAAAAAAAACGTGATGACAAGAAAACCCACTTGTGGAGAAAATTATTGTTCGATCCTCTACTAGTGTTGTCTCTACCCCATACCAGCTGTTTTTAAATATATAAGAGTAAATAAACACTTATCTGAAATTGATTGTTACCTTTGTTGAAAAGGTACTGTTTTTTTTATAACGAATAGTGAAAATATAACAAGCATAAAAAAATCAAATTTTGTGACAAGAATGTAATTCTAATTTTTTTAATTTCGCGCAAAGCTACTCAAGGACTATCTGTGCTAGCCGTCCCTAATTTAGCATTGTAAGACTAGAGGGAAGGCAGCTAGTCATCACCTCCCACCGCCAACTCTTGGGCTACTCTTTTACCAACGAATAGTGGGATTGACCGTCACAATATAACGTCCCCACGGTTAAAAGGGCGAGCATGTTCGGTGCGACGGGGATTCGAACTCGCGACCCTCAGATTACGAGTCGAACGCCTTAACCCACCTGGCCATGCCAGGCCTGCAATTTTAATAGGCCCAATATTCGTAATATTAAAAAAAAAAAAAAGAGGTTACCATGGAAATTGAGCTTGCAGTTGACGTCAGGAGGAAGAGAGCATGCGCTGAGAAGGAGATCATTTAAAGACTTTACTGGAAAATTGTTGTTCAGATTGTCTCCAAAATAAAATATTGTCACTTCATTCTTCTTCGCCGCTAATAAAGGTGCTACATCCTTTATAGCTGAAACGTCACAATAAAAGAGTTTATTAAATGTTCTGCTACACCTCAAAACACATTTATATTAAAAATTGTTCAGTTGATTTCCTTTGCATGTACAAACTAAGGTTCTTTCTGCAGGCATTTCAAGGTGCACAGTTCTTTGAAGCATAAGCAAATTTTGATTTGGTTTTGAATTTCGCGGAAAGTTACTCGAGAGCTATCCGCGCTAGCCGTCCTTAATTTAGCAATGTAAGACTAGAGGGAAGGTAGCTTGTTGCCACCACCAATCTCGAACTCTTGGGCTACTCTTTTTACCAACGAATAGTGAGATTAACCGTCACATTATAAATCCCCCGCGGCTGAAAGTGCGAACATGTTTGGCGTGACAGGGATTCGAACCCTCGCCCTCGGATTTCGAGTCAAATATTTTAACCACCTGGCCATGCCAGGGCCTAGCAGAATTTAAGAAAATTCCTCGCAAAACCTGAAACCGTGTCTGAAGAACATAAACGAGTCCTAAATATTTTTTTCGGGTCTAGAAAATCAGGGCAACAGTGGAAGTTTCGCTCAATTGATGTTTTTATTCCTCTCCACGTTCACATTTCAATACGTTTCCTAAGTTCTGCTTTTGTGTAGTTTTAATGACAATGTTTCGAACTAATCTTACCATGAGTCTGGGTTTGGGAAGTTGACGTTTCGGATTGTTCTTGCCTTTTCTCTGGCTTTGACGACGACGTTTCCGATAGTTTGATGAGTTCGAAACGACGTCTCTAAGTCAGATAGAAGACATGGGCACTACACAATAAATGACTCAACCTGTAAACACACATTTCCCAAAAGTTTCTTTCAGGGAACTATTTGGTTGAAGTTCTTGTAAGGTTTATATTTTAATATAAACAGTTACGAGCTAGGTTTGACTAGAATTTACATAGTTTCTAAACACGTGCACGGTACCTTTAATTCGTCTAACCTAATACCTCCACGTTATGTACTACCGCAGTAATTTCGTTTCTTATACCACCGTCATAACATAATTCTCCCCTACAAACACAGTTAATATCTTTATGATAGTAGTTACGAACAAGGTTTGTAATGAAGTAACTTAGTAACAAGTAAACATGAAAGAACAACCAACCAACCACCATCCACGCCAAGGGATTGACTGCCGCCTTTACAACGCTTAAATTAATGAGAATACTTTGTGGTGACATACGTATTCGAACGTCACCTGTGGTTAATTAGTTAATAAAGTCACCTGTGGTTAATTAGTTAATAACGTAACCTGTGGTTAATTAGTTAATAAAGTCGCCTGTGATTAATTAGTTAATAAAGTCGCCTGTGATTAATTAGTTAATAAAGTCACCTGCAATTAATTAGTTAATAAAGTCACCTGTGATTAATTAGTTAACCAAGAGCTATTCACATCCAAATATTTTAGAAAAATGAGTTTAAGAAAGCCGTTGGGATTTATCCAATCGTTAATTATCGAGTTATTAACCCTGCTAACAATATAACTCACTGAGTATCATAGACTCCTAATTAATTCAACTAGAACTTTGAAAAACAAATCTTTATAATGTTAACCCAAGACCTTCTCATATTCTGTTTATGAATTATATGTTTGATCAAATAAAATTACTTTCAAGGCTTATCATGACTTGATAAACTTTATCTGAATGGTGTTTATTTTAGCCAAATCACGAAAGTAAATATTTATAATATTATTATTGGTTAATATTTTTTTTTTCCTGGACATTTTTTCATATGGTAATATATATGAAAAAATACAGCCAATTAATCATACAAATAAAATATTAATTTACAACTTTAAACACAAGAGAAATCTATGAAAAAAATTACCTTCGAGGCAATCACTTCCACAAATAATTGCATTACATTTGTTGATTGACAACGAATGAAGTAGCGAGTGCATTCGCAAGTTTGTGTTAATGAAGGCCGTGACTACGCCTATTTTTGCTAGGCCTAACCAGATACCCACAAATTCAGGTCGTGATTCCATAAAAAGAGCCACTTCGTCTCCGGAAGTATAACCAAATTTTTGGAAGCAGTTGGCAACTCGATTGGAAAATTCTTCCATCTAGAGTTGAGAAATAAAAATTACCTGTGAAAACATTCAGAAGTTTTAAGTACGTATGTAAGGGACGATCAAGTAATTACAAGTGACTTTGCCTGGAATGTGAAGAAAAACAAGTATATTAAACTTATAATTAAAATTGGAATTTAGGGAAGAAAAATATTAAACCAAATATTTATATATATATATATATTAAAGTGTGTTCTACACGGTGTCTAAAAAATCTGGAAACACAGGCACGAATCTTATAGAATGTGTTCCACTTATTGTCCTTATAATTCAAAACAAATTTGGAGACGGTTATTTTCATTCTTTTTGAACACTGAGAAACACGTTCGTGTGGTTTACAATTGTCCGACATTGGTGCCCTCCAGTGGCAAAGCGGTATGTACGTGGACTTACAACGCTATAAACCGGGTTTCAATACCCGTAATAGGCAGAAGACAGATGATCCATTGTGTACAATTGTGCTTAGCCTCAAACAAACATATCGACACTTTCAGTATTCTTAATTTTAGCTAACAACAACAGTATGAGTAATGCCCTTTTCTCTCCCTAGATGGCGTTAATTAAATTTAGTCGTCAGTTTCCGTAATCAGTCATGTGGTTCCAGACTTTTTGGGCACAATGCAGAGAACAGCACAGCGCACGTGCTAGTAGAAGAGATAAATTACATAGTAAAAGTTCCTATTGATGTTTTGTTTCAACCTCAACGACAAAACAAATCTGTGATTCAATATCTTGGATTCTTACCTCTTTGAAAGTCCATTTTTGATCACCGTAATAAAAACAGACTTTATTGGGATTTTTCTGAACTTGTAGTCTGAACAAATCTGGTACGGATTGATTACCACCCTGAATAACACTGAGGTAATGCTTCACCTTCAAAACCATGAATATAGCTCTGAAAAATTAAATAACAAAAAATGTAAACACCAGATGACCCATAAAAAAAATTCAACTTCCTCCAGGTTAATGTTCTTATATTTTACGGAAGTGAAACAATTAAACACAAGCAGTTAACGCTTCAATATGTGTTCGATTAATCATGCATACTTCCCACAGTGCAATTGGTACACTGTATCAGGTACGAATCCTCCCTAAAATAACGAACATTAAGCTACTCATGGAACCATGCAACTAATCTCGACCATATAACATGTAGACAGACTGTCACATTGTTTAACTAGCACGCCAGTATCCAGTGCGAGTTCATCATTGGACAATTGTTTGTTTGTATGACGAAGCTATTAATTAAACCTATCGTGCCTGGCATGGCCAGATGGTTAAGGCACTCAACTCGTAATCCGAGGCAGCATCCACCGCCAAATCTTGGGCTTCTCACCTCTATGCCAACACTGACCGTTACACTTATAACGCTTCCATGGCAAGCATGTGTAATGATGGGATTCGAACTCGCGACCCGCCGATTTTTAGACAAACGCCTAAACGACAAGAATAACCAAGCGACGCTAGGCATTACCATCGGATAATGTATGATAATGTATTCAAAACAAACAAACAAACAAACAAACAAACAAACAATCCTTCCTTGGTTTAATTTTATTTTTATTCTTTGTTTGTTTGTTATTTGGAATTTCGCGCAAAGCTACTCGAGGACTATCTGCGCTAGCCATCCCTAATTTAGCAGTGTAAGGCCAGACGGAAGCAGCTAGTCATCACCACCCACCGCCAACTCTTACGTTACTCTTTTACCAACAAATAGTGGGATTGATCGGAACATAATAACGCCCTTACGGCTAATAGGGCAAGCATGGTTAGCGTATGACAGGGATTGAAACCTGAACCCCTCGGATTACTAGTCGAGCGCCCTAACCACCTGGCCATGGCGGACCCTATACTTTGTTACTAATCTAGTGATATATTTTCTTCATATCGTGTTGGTGTGCTTCCTTCCTTGCACATTGGCTTAGCGAGTAAACATGATGGCTTATAGTGCTGTGCTACTTTGCGCTCAGCAACAAAGAATCATATTTGCGGCCATTTTGAAAACGAAGATGAAAGAACACGTAAATAACGCCGTCAAGTCATCACTTCCTCTCATCGTGAATTACGTAGAAGAGTAGCCTATACACTCAGCTCCACGTGACTTATGTTACGTTACATTTTTTTATTGCGCAGAAAAGACAAAAATAAAAAAAAACGTTCACCAAAATAAAATGTGTTTTTTTTTTCGTTTGTACTTAATGCAATGTTTTACAACTGGTTACTCGCGCGCTGTCCGTTAATGGAAACAGAAACCAGATTTTAGTACTGTAAATCCTGAAAGTCACCTCTGACCCCCGGGTCAAGAGAATATAGAAGACTAGCTGCAGTGTGTTTATATAGAACATTATGAAAGGATTAAGAAACAAAATATGGTGGGACTCTAAACGTTCAACAATCGTACCACGGTGTTATTTGTTTTTGTTCGTGTTTTTTTTTTTTCGTTTTGGAATAACAAACTTGAAATGTATACCAAATAGTTCCTCACACGAAAACTGTAGGTTTAGGTGATATCAAAACCCAGTTCTGTGACGATTTGTATTCTCAAGACAGCTGGTTTGGGTATTAAAAGTTTAATTAAACTGACCAACGTTTCGACCTTCTCAGGTCATCTTCAGGTTAATACATTTTACTTCATCACAAATTCTGTCATAATTTGTTCTCAAGTTTGAAAATCCTAATTTTTCTACTATTACAGAAAAAGTAATTGATATTCAGTGTGAGCATTGGATTTAAGTTACATTCACCAAACGTTCAGCAGTTGGTCTGTGGGAGGCACTCAACCTTTGTACCAAATGTACAAACACATAATAATGAAAACAGTACCACACTCTAGTGTGAGAATAAATAAATAAAACTTCTGTAAATGATTTTGTATATTATTTCAAATATTTCAAAATACAAAATAATAATAACCGTAATAAAATACCCAGTAGATTATCTTTCTTTTTTTTTTTGAAAAATACATAAATAAAACCAGGTGTCTCTTGCATAATAATATTACAAGAAAAACGTGAACATAAGTGACACTGTAATAATGAATATATGTTTTGACTCTAGTTGGCTTTCCTTGTTTGCAAGTCCAAAGTGCTTAGTTGTAGTTACAGACAGGACCATGACGTTATAATAACTATATATCAGCAGTCGATATATAACTTTAAACTTTAGTAAAATGTAAGCATACAGTTTACATGCCATATTAAATTTTAAAACTGAAATACACGTAGTGATAATCTGTGGATAGCTGTACCATACATATATTATTGTTAACATTGTTCTTTTACTAACATTCGTACATCATTTTACAATACAAATGTTCTTTATTGCTTGTTTTGTAACATTTTCTACCTTAACTGAATGTTCGGGTATTCTATAAATCTGTCTAATAAAATGTAATATCACGTGCATTGATTTTATTTTACTTCTTTAATTCTTACATAATTTTGGGAGGCCCGGCATGGCCAGGTGGGTTAAGGCGTTCGACTCGTAATCTGAGGGTCACGGGTTCGAACCCCGGTCGCACCAAACATGTTCGTCCTTGTGAGCGTTATAATGTAACTGTCAATCCCACTATTCGTTGGTAAGAAGAGTAGCCCAAGAGTTGGTGGTGCGTGTTAATGACTAGCTGCCTTCCCTCTAGTCTTACACTGCTAAATTATGGACGTCTAGCGCAGATAGCCCTCGAGTAACTTTGCGCGAAATTCAAACAAACAAACATAATTTTGCAGTTGGTCCCTCAAAGACACCAGCTGTAGAGGGGACAAAGTATTGACTACTTTACACGTTAAGTCGTTTAATGCTAATCTTTTATTGGCTGGTGATTCTTGGTTTTATCCCGCATTCATGTTTCTTGAAGAAACACCAGAATTATCTAAAAACTACGTAACAGCATCGTGCATTACCCAGAAACGCATGTGAGTGGCATTAGTTATAAATTAGTAGTACAGTTATCTCGACTGAAACAACAAGTTCAAAGATGAACAACTTAGTGGGTTTGTCACTTTCTGGTTTGCCATCTCAGCTATGGCATAAGCTGGAAATCATCCAAAACCATGTACGAAACAGGAAATTGGACAAAATAAATCAGGAAAACTGCTGACAGCCATGTAATTAATAGCACATTGACCGCTAGCATTTCCTATTTAAATTAAACTGTTTTATCAACACGTCTAGATTACAGAAAAAAATGGATAAAATTTACCATAACAGATGGACGACAGAGAAAAGCACGTGAACTTGATCAAATCAGCACTGGAGTTTTTTTTTATCAAAGTTCTAAAAACTTTGGGTTTTAATTTCATCCTAACACATACCAATAAAAGGTTCAAACAGCAATACATTGAATCTTCCTGCAAGTCCGCTAATTGCTGCTGAGAACACCGTGTATTTTACATTTAAAAAACAATTATTTTAAACAGGTTTTCAATACAGTTACTCCCCCTTCAAGCCCGATCATTATTGCTAAGAACATGATGTATATTGCATATAAAAATCAATGATTTCTAAACAGGTTTACAATACAGTTAATCCTCATGCAAGTTCGCTAATTACTGCCCATACCAATACCAGCCGGTCTGATATACATTTGTTTATTTCAAGTGGGTTTCTCTTCATCAAGAAGTTTCATTCTTATCATACAGGCACATTTAGGCACTGACTTATTTTGTGCCAGGTTTTATGTTTAACATGTTAAACGAGAATGTAGTTCATACCAAAAACTACTTTACTAAACCATATAACAGTAGCTAAACGAGAATGTAGTTCATGTTTGTTTATTTGACTTGTTTTCGAATTTCGAGCGAGCAAAGCTACACGAGGGCTATCTGCGCTAAGCATTCCTAATTTATCAGTGTGAAACTAAAGAGAAGACATCTAGTCATCACCGCCCAACGCCAACTCTTGGGTTACTCTTTTACCAACGAATAGTGGGATTGATCGTAACGTTATAACGCCCCCACGACTGGGAGGGCGAGCATTTTTGGTGCGACTGGAATTCGAATCCGCGACCTTCGGATTACGACTGGAGCCTCTTAACCACCTGACCATGCCCGGGCCCTGTAGTTCCTGCCAAAGGATTCACAAATAGGACAAATCAATTTTAATTTTATCAATTTTTTCATCCAGATGACTACTTGAAAGTTAGGCTAAATGAAAATATGTTTAGAATACAAGTGTAATCAAACTCCAATTGTTCAATTCTTAAACTTACGTTAATATTTTTGACGACACAAAAGCTTCTAAAATACTGTAGTATAAATTTATTTATTATTTTACCCGATTTATTTTCTATGGAATCTCACTCTTCGTTTGTGTCCAAATAATTTTTTTTCTTAAATCTTTGTCTTTCATTTGAGTTTGTTTTTTTTATCGAATTACTGGAATCTCTTCTATTTTCACGTTGATATAATTGTTTTCCATTTTATTATTATTATTGCATAAAATAGAGATTTTCCATCCAAACCAATTTTCTCTGTAGAAGTTTAAAAAGCTACAGATTGTAAAGTTAGAACGAACACATTTCGACGACGTGATTCTGCCAACGTAGTAAATACTTTAATAAAGCAGGATATTACGCCTTAACAAGGTTTAGTTTCAGTTTTCGATGTACGTGTTATTATTAACGGAATTCAATAGGACTCTCCAATCGTCCATTTGTTTACATTTACTGTTTATCGTTAACAGAATCCCTTACCTTATTTCTAGTCGTCATCACTCCTATAATTTATCGTTAACAGAATCTCTTGCCTTATTTCTTGTCGTTATTACTCCTATAATTTATCGTTAACAGAATCTCTTGCCTTATTTCTTGTCGTTATTACTCCTATAATTTATCGTTAACAGAATCTTTTTCCTTATTTCTTGTCGTCATTACTCCTATAATTTATCGTTAACAGAATCCCTTACCTAATCTCTTGTCGTTATTACTCCTATAATTTATCGTTAACAGAATCTTTTTCCTTATTTCTTGTCGTCATTACTCCTATAATTTATCGTGAACAGAATCCCTTACCTAATCTCTTGTCGTCATTACTCCTATAATTTATCGTCAACAGAATCCCTTACCTTATTTCTTGTCGTTATTGCTCCTATAATTTATCGTCAACAGAATCTCTTGTCTTATCTCTTGTCGTCATTACTCCTATAATTGATCGTCAACAGAATCCCTTACCTTATCTCTTGTCGTCATTACTCCTATAATGTATCGTGAACAGAATATTTTACCTTATTTCTTATCGTCATTACTTCTATAATTTATCGTTAACAGAATCTCTAGCTTTATTTCTTGTCGTCATTACTCCTATAATCTTAATTCTTGACATAAAACTGATCTGATTTTGTTATTTACGTTAGTTTTACTCTTCTGTTCCCCCATGTAATAACTTTAGTTTCTAATTGTCGTAAGTTCGTGTGTTAAAGAAATATTAGATACTCGTGTCATGTTTTGCCCTTACTCACTGTTATGGCCTTTGTCTTTTAGAAATGTTATGTGAACCATAACAAACCATTATCAAAAAAATAAAATAGTGAAAGAATAGGCAAGCTTTATTGGATGTCATTTGTTTTCTTTTCTTGTTCAAATTCTATTTTAAGCTTAGTGGGATTCAGTCCTTATTGCAAAATCATTAACCGGACACGAAGAATTCGCTGTTACACAATTTTTACTTTAGTTCCTTTGTTTGTTTTAAAACTTTTGCGCAAAGTTACACAAGAGGAAAGTGCACGTAGTTGGCCCTAATTTTAGGGTTAAAAATTAAAGCAAGAAATCTCTTAATATACCTGAAACTTGCTACAGCAGAAAGTGATATGTAGAGTCTCAACTTTTTACCAGTTTAGTCCGGTTTCATCAGCTACAATTTGTAATGTAGGTAACACGATAAATCAGCGAATGGATACATCGGTACTTAATTGGTTGAGGTTTACAATGGTTAACCGGTTAAAATTGAATAAGAATAACGAGCAAAAAGATAACTGAATGAATAAAAATAAAGCAAGCATAGAGAAAACAGGAATAACGTACAATATATCCCGTAAAACAGGAATTAATAGTGTTTGATGCGGTGCCTAGTAACTATAGTAACTGTAACGTATTAATCAGACCAGGAATATCATGAAATACTGTAGTGGTTCATAAGTAGGATCGCTCATTTGTTTTTTATTTTACATTGTTTTTCTAGCCTACAACAAAAATGTCTGTGAATATCGTAATAAAACTTGCACAGTATTTTTAAGCGCATAATTCTTATTATATAGGGAATTTTTTTAAGTTTATTTGACCACATAGTAAATATCCGAAACTCTATAACGGTTGACATTAAATTGTATTAATATATATATGCAAAAACGGCTGGTATGGATAGAGAGAAAACCATGTAGAGGAGCGAACAACGTTTCAACCTTTTTCAGTCATCATTACGTTCACAAAGAAAGAAAGAGGTAACTGACCGATAGCTGACCACATGTTTGAAGGGGGTTGTGTAACTGAGTGTAGGAATGTAGAGGGCGTGCTTAGATGTTTGATTATATTTATTAATATAGGTATAAATTTGTTCCTTTGTATTGGTTTATTTTGGGCTTCAGTTGTTGTATAAGTAAGGCTTCTTTAATTTTGCGTTTGTTTCTGTTTGTTTCTTTATTTAGTATTTGAGTGTTTCTATGGTTATGCTGTGTTTATTTGATTGCAGTGTTCGAAAACGTGTGAAGGTGATTTTTTGTGTTCTTTGAATCTGGTGTCATCAAATCAATGCAATCAAATTGTGTGAATGTAGTCTATAGTTTATACGGAGTTTCACATGCATACGTTTCTAGCTGGGTGCAGGCAGAGGATGTACTTTAATGTTTATATGGTAGACACGACACATGTACAATGACGATTACGAACTCACTTTTACAACTGTATTGAGGTCGTGTATAATTTCTTTATGTATAAGGTTTGTACCCTTTTGGAGACGATGCTGCTGACAGGATCACAGCTTTTACCACTACGAAATCGATTTCTGCCCCGTTATATAAAAGTCTAGACTGTCTTCTACAACATGAATATTTAAACCGTAGTTTAAAAGACAGCGCCAAGCTCGGTTTCCAGTAACCAGGTCAGCAATCACGGTGATGGTAAGTGTCGGATTGCAGGCACGTAACTGTGAATTTCATAGATACTGTGGATATAGTAGGCATTCTTGAAGCTAACTATAAGAGGCGGAAAGGACAGTGGAAGCAGGAGATGACAATTCCAGGCAAAAGTTAGAATTTTTGTGTATATATATTTTATTTAGAAAATATTTAGTTTCAAAAAAGTACGCAACACCAAAGGCTCATCAGAGTTTAGGGTAATTACAGTGGAAGAGGATGGTAGAATTGTTATGATACAAACTCTATGAGAAACGGAAGAGAAAATATTATATTAATAAAATCATTTCATAAATGTTAAAATTAACACGTTTTTATCATGTAGAGCGTCCAGAATGTCACTGTAAGAGTAAATATGGCAGCTGTAGCTGAACTGTGACTGACCTTAGTATGTACAGCTGCAGCTAAACTGTGACTGACGTTGTGGTGGACAGCTGTAGCTAAACTGTGGCTGACCTTACTGTAAGCAGCTGTAGCTAAACTGTGGCTGACTTTAGTATGTACAGCTGTAGCTAAACTGTTATTGTGGTGGACAGTTGCAGCTAAACTGTGGCTGACCTTACTGTGGACAATTGTATCTAAACTGTGACTGACCTTACTGTAGACAGCAGTAGCTAACCTGTGACTGATCATACTGTGGACAGCTGTAGCTAACCTGTTACTGACCTCACTGTGGACAGCTGTAGCTAACCTGTTACTGACCTTACTGTGGACAGCGGAGAGGGGGAGAAGGAAGGGAGAAATACAACACTAATAAAAATATTCAATATACTTATTTGTATAAATATGTTACTACATTATAACACGTTGTCTTATATTTGTATTGAATATATATGAGTGCATTATAGAACTTGAAATAATTCATATTACTATCTATATATACGACTTTACAACTTAAAAAAAGTCTGCATGTATGTATATAAATACCAGCCAACATGCACTTGATGAACATGGATGTGTAAAAACTCACGTGCTTACAAAATCCAGTCCATGCACCACTCCAGTACAGTCCCTCCAATCCAGTGTTTACATATTCCCCACATGGCTACAAGGGTATAAATATAGTATATATATATAATTTACATGGATATACGTAACATGTGATATGTTGGTCACCATAGTGATTATGTATTCAGTACCACTATAATAACAATGTGGCATTATCAGGAACAATAACCATCCAATCTTCATGAAACCAATCCATGAGTTGTCACTGTTTTCCGAGAAAGCATCATACACCAACTACGTATGTCATAAAACTGGACTGTTTCAAATAAAACAATATTGCTATTATGTCAGTTATGGACATAAAAACATTAATAAAACAATTGTTAATTTAAGAAGGGGAGAATAGGGATCCTCAAATAATTACAGAAAGAAGATAGGTAGTTTAAAGTGAAAACATAATAGAAAAAAATTGTAAAACAACTTTATGAGTAAAAGATAGTTTTAAAATTATTCCTCGAACTACAAATCCTTATTTTGACGTTCATATATTACAGCTTTCAGAAAAACCATAAGCTAGCTTGTTCACTTTTTCTTTCGGTTTCATTTTCATTTTAAACTATCTGTCTTGTTTATGTAATTTTTGAAGGTCCCTCTTTTCTTTGTTTGTTTTTGAAATTCGCGCAAAGCTACTCGAGGGTTATCTGTGCTAGCCGTTCCTAATTTAGCAGTGTAAGACCAGAGGGAAGGCAGCTAGACATCACCACCCACCGCCAACTCTTGGGCTACTCTTTCACCAATGAATAGTGGGATTGACTGTCACATTATAACGCCCCCACGGCTGAAAGGGCGAGCATGTTTGGCGCGACGGGGATGCGAACCCGCGACCCTCAGAATACGAGTCGCACGCCTTAACACGCCTCTACTCTTTGTTTAAATTAATAATTTTTCTTAATCTTGTTGGCCCCAGCATGACCAGGTGGTTAAGGCACTAGACTCGACATCTGGGGGTTGCAGGTTCAACGAACATGCTCACCCTTTCAACTGTGGGGGTGTTATAAGTGACTGTCAATCCCATTATTCGTTGGTAAAAGAGTAGCCCAAGAGTTGGCGGCGGGTGGTGATGGCAAGCTGCCTTCCCTCTAGTCTAACACTGACTGCTAAATTAGGGACGGCTAGCGCAGATATCCCTCGAATAGCTTTGCGCGAAATTCAAAACTAAACTAATAATCTAGTTATATTATAAATTCAACTGAAGGAGAAAAAGAAAGATTAACACAAACACTAAAATTTTGAAACAGAGGTCAGAAAGGATTAAACGTATACCGCAATAATAATTATTTTCAAGTACAAACTGTTTAATTAATAATGCTATCTATGTTTCGCGTCAGTTTGTACTTCTGGATTTTCTGAGAATATCGAAATTATTATGCTAAAACGAATGACTGTGTTCGAATACATGTTCACGAACATGGGTGAGAGGTTTATGGTTGTTTGTTTTTGAATTTCGCGCAAAGCCACACTCGGGCTATCCGCACTAGCCATCCCTAATTTAGCAGTAAGACTAGAGGGAAGGCGGCTAGTCATCACCACTCACCAACAACTCTTGGGCTACTTTTTTGCCAACGAATAGTGGGATTAACCGTCACTTTATAACGTTCCCACAACTGAAAGGGCAACCATGTTTGGTGTGACGGGGATTCGAACCCTTGACCCTAGAATTACGAGTCGATCGTCTTAACGATCACCTAGCCATGCCTGGCCGAGATGTTTACGTTCTTTGTTAGTGGGTTTATCCAATATAAAACTCATGGTATTTTTCACAATTTATTTGATATATGGAATAAGTGTTTCCAGATCCTTAACGTTTCTTTGGTAGAATTGGTAGAATTTTCTGCCTGGAAGAAACACAAGTTATACAGGCAAATTAATTTGAAAGTTTTCAACATTTTTTTTACTCCCAAGATTTTCTAATTAGATGTGCCAGACACTCGTGATAAAAGGATGTGTGCAGTAACTAGGGTGTACATCATTACTTGTTCATCTAGTTTAGAAAAGGCTTTGTCAAAGTAGTCTAGAGTAGAACCGTTTTGGTTATGTAATTCCGTTTTCAGTATCCCAAAATAAATAATTTTCACAGAACGAGTTTTTACGATTTTAAATGTTTGTGAACTCTCGTGGTAGGATTTTCAAGGCACGTATGAATGTTTGGTCGTTTAAATTTTAAACTAGCAGACTACAGGCCAGAAAAACCAGTCAATGGAAGCCAGAAAAACCAGTCAATATAACCGATCGAAAACTTTTGGAGAGCCCCTGTCTGACCGAATAGTGGGATTTGGATCTCTCTTTTACACATCACGAACGCCTAAAGCGCTGATTGCGTCTTCTGCGACAGTGGACCGCGAATCATCAGCCAATCACTGAACTGTATTCACGCAAGCATGGTTGTATATACAAAAATATATTTTGTTTTCTACAATTTCATTGCGCACCCAGAGGCCTCCATCAATCACTGGTTTCTAAAATCGAAGTTCGACGTCGTTTTGTTTTCATATTCTTTACGCTATATGAAACTTAGTGAAAACAATAAACAACACAGATGACATTAATACACAAACAGGTTTGTATGGAAAAACGTGCTCACAAAATATTACTTTTTATCGTGACACATTTAGTGTCTTTATCAAACCGTGTCTCTTTCATCCCACGTTAACTAAAAGAGTTTTCAAAACAAATGCTATATATACAAAGAGAACGTCTGTTAATAAACATACTGTATTATAAAAAACGTAGACATTTGGATGACAGAAGACGATGAAGGGTTGTCAAAGTGGTAAACATATATAGTTTGAAGACATTAATTCGGTCGGTAGCTTCTGAACAAGAGCTGTTTTCTTTGAAAGAGTAATACGTGTTCATTACGTTACAGTTACATTAGCTGAATTTCTTTTAGTGGTAAACGTATGTAGTAAGAAGGTTTAAAAAATCGGTAACTATCAATTTAGATTCTTGGTTAAAAAGTATCTGATGACATTTACATTTTAACTCCAAGGTGCTGTCTTTCTGCTTTCATCTGCTTTCTTTCAATCTATAAAAGTTTTGTTTTAAAAAAATCATAAAATCATTGGAACCATATTAATATAAAGTGAAGAACAGCAGTGCCCTCTTCGTGTGGAATAGAATGGTCTACTCTTTTATAATAATATTCTGGGGGAAAGCAAATCAAAAACCTTTGTTTAGTGTGACGCTAAGTATGTGACACTACGTATGTGAAACTATGTATGTGATACTAAGTATGTCACACTACGTATGTGAAACTATGTATGTGATACTAAGTATGTCACACTACGCATGTGAAACTAAGTATGTCACACTACGTATGTCACACTACGCATGTGAAACTAAGTATGTGACACTACGTATGTCACACTACGCATGTGAAACTAAGTATGTGACACTACGTATGTGAAACTATGTATGTGATACTAAGTATGTCACACTGTGTATGTGACACTACGTATGGCGAAAGTGAGCTCAGAGAAATGTCTAAGTTTAGCATGTTTCATTGGACAAATGTTTCCTACTATTACTTCTTTTAACTATTCCGTATTCCTGATCCCACCATCGATTAACTACTCCCTATTCTTGATCCCACTATAGATTAACTACTCCCTATTCCTGATCCCACTATAGATTAACTAGTCCCTATTCCTGATCCCACCATAGATTAATTACTACCTATTCCTTATTCCACTATAGATTAACCACTCCCTATTCCTGATCCCACTATAGATTAACTACTCCTTATTCCTGATCCCACTATAGATTAACTACTCCCTATTCATGATCCCACTATAGATTAACCACTCCCTATTCCTGATTCCAATATAGATTAACTACTCCCTATTCTTGATCCCACTATAGATTAACTACTCCCTATTCCTGATCCCACTATAGATTAACTACTCCCTATTCCTGATCCCACTATAGATTAACTAGTCCCTATTCCTGATCCCACCATAGATTAATTACTACCTATTCCTGATCCCACTATAGATTAACCACTCCCTATTCCTGATCCCACTATAGATTAACTACTCCTTATTCCTGATCCCACTATAGAGTAACTACTCCCTATTCATGATCCCACTATAGATTAACTACTCCCTATTCATGATTCCACTATAGAGTAACTACCCCTATTCCTGATCCCACTACAGATTAACTACTCCCTTTTCCTGATTCCAATATAAATTAACTACTCCCTATTCCTGATCCCACTATAGATTAACTACTCCCTATTCCTGATCCCACTATAGATTAACTACTCCCTATTCCTGATCCCACTATAGATTAACTACTCCCTATTCCTGATCCCACTATAGATTAACTACTCCTTATTCTGATCCACTATAGATTAACTACTCCTATTCATGATCCACTAGAGATTAACTACTCTATTCATGATTCCACTATAGAGTAACTACCCCTACTCCTGATCCCACTACAGATTAACTACTCCCTTTTCCTGATTCCAATATAAATTAACTACTCCCTATTCCTGATCCCACTAGAGATTAACTACTCCCTATTCCTGATCCCACTAGAGATTAACTACTCCCTATTCATGATCCCACTATAGATTAACTACTCCCTATTCATGATCCCACTATAGATTAACTACTCCCTATTCATGATCCCACTATAGATTAACCACTCCCTTTTCCTGATTCCAATATAAATTAACTACTCCCTATTCCTGATCCCACTAGAGATTAACTACTCCCTATTCCTGATCCCACTATAGATTAACTACTCCCTATTCCTGATCCCACTAGAGATTAACTACTTCCTATTTCTGATCCCACTATAGATTAACTACTCCCTATTCCTGATCCCACTATAGATTAACTACTCCCTATTCCTGATCCCACTATAGATTAACTACTCCCTATTCCTGATCCCACTATAGATTAACTACTCCCTATTCCTGATCCTACTATAGATTAACTACTCCCTATTCCTGATCCCACTATAGATTAACTACTCCTATTCCTGATCCCACTATAGATTAACTACTCCCTATTCCTGATCCCACTATAGATTAACTACTCCATATTCCTGATTCAAATATAGATCAAATATTCCCTATTCGTGATCCCACCATTCTGTGAAGTTTTGTTTAGGTTACTTTCCTTCTGATTGACGTATTAAATCATGCATTTACAGAAACAAACATATACGTATCTGCTTCAGGATACGCTAGCAAAGTTCCCAAGTGAAACAAACAAGTAGATCACACTCTTGTTACACATTTCTTTATATCTACGATAAAATCGCATTCGGCTTTGAAATGATGAAAGTTTGTTCTCTTGTTCGTAAAGAGTATTAACACATTATGTGAACTCAGTTGCATAAAAACTGCATTTATATTGGAAAAAATAAAATAAAATAAAATTTCTCTCTTTTACAAACTGTTCGCACACCTCAGCATAGCCTAGTGGTTAGCATCTTAAACAGAGAGTCTCAGGTTGAAACTATGGTGCTATCAAACCGTTCGCAGACCCCAAAATAGCCTAGTGGTTAGCATCTTCAACAGAGAGTCTCAGGTTGAAACTATGGTGCTACCAAATTGTTCGCAGACCCCAGCATAGCCTAGTGATTAGCATCTTAAACAGAGAGTCTCAGGTTCAAACTATGGTGCTACCAAATTGTTCGCAGACCCCAGATAGCCTAGTGGTTAGCATCTTAAACAGAAGGTCTCAGGTTGAAACTATGGTGCTATCAAACTGTTAGCAGACCCCAGATAGCCTAGTGGTTAGCATCTTAAACAGAGAGTCTCAGGTTGAAACTATGGTGCTATCAAACTGTTCGCAGACCCCAGATAGCCTAGTGGTTAGCATCTTAAACAGAGAGTCTCAGGTGGAAACTATGGTGCAACAAAACTGTTCGCAGACCCCAGCATAGCCTAGTGGTTTACATCTCAAACAGAGAGTCTTAGGTTCAAACTATGGTGCTACCAAACTGTTAGCTGACCCCAGCATAGCCTAGTGATTAGCATCTTAAACAAAGAGTCTCAGGTTCAAACTATGGTGCTACCAAACTGTTCGCAGACCTCAGCATTGCCTAGTGGTTAACATATTGGATTCAGAGTCTCGGGTTAGAATCATGGTGCTACCAAAAAACATTAAGTTGTGAGCAGGGTATATGAGTGGCAGTCAGCCCGTTAATCTGTAAGAGTAGTCGCTTCAGTCGGTAGGTACTGCCAGGTGTTTGCCTTTTTTCTTTTTCGTCCTTATTTCAAAATTGAGAACAATGACGTCAGCGGCATAGGTTTCTTTCGGTCGAACAACGAAACAAACAAACCGTCTGACAATTGACATATTACACACACCACTTTTACTGATAGTTTGGCTTTGTGTTAGAAAGGTCAACAAGAAAAGTGGTAAGCCTGGCCTAATCACCATTACATCCACGTGTTACACTGTTTGAGATAACCTACTTTTCACTGTCGCAGCTGATTTTCCAGGAGGTAGCTGAGAGCGCTCCCATAATACGTAAGACCTCGTTCTTTCGGCATACTTTTTAACTGGCTGAGGTTTAATTTTGTTTGTCTGGCTTGTGTTGAATTTCTCGCGAAGCTCCAAGAGGGTTACCTGCGCTAGCCGTCCCCAATTTAGCAGCGAGTAGACTAAAGGGAATGCAACTAGTCACCACCACCCTCCGCCAACTCTTGGACTACTCTTTTACCAACGAATGGTGGGATCGACCGTCACATTATAACGCCCCCACGGCTGAAAGGGCGAGCATTTTTGATGTGATGGGATTCAAAACCGAAAACTGCAGAATAGGAGTGAAGCGCCCTAATCATCTGGCCATGCTAGGTTCTTGTTTATCTATATCAAGCACGTAAAACAAATATAACATGTAAATAGAAACTGAAAACAGTGTGACAGTTGGAGGAAGCGTTCTATATGTGTGAGTGTTGAAACATACCCACAACAATTAAAACAGTAATAAAATGTGAGAAAATGAATAAAATCACAGCACAACTTCATTATTATTAACTGTATTACGATTTTAATTACGGTGTGGTAAAGCAGCATTACTTTAATGACACCTTTATCACTATTACGTAAGCACAATATTATAATTACGGTGTTGGAAAACAGTATTACAATAATTTGTTTGTTGTTATGCGCAAAGTTACACAAAAAGCTACTCACTTTGTAAGTCTTCAGACTTAACACTGAGCCTCTGTAGGTGGATAATACTACGATAATCTATAATAATAAAAATGCCTGTCTCTGAGTACGTGGACAATTGTAGCTCCAAGAGGAAAGACCCTTGAAACCTTAAATTTTGCACCCAAACAAAATGGATTTTGAGGATGTGCACATGGTTATCATTATTTGAATTTGACTCCAAAAATGTTAGCCAAATTTTTGCCCTTAGGCCCCATAATTCTGCTTCCTGAAAGTCAAATATATATATTTTTTCTAATTTTCACTTACTTAATGAGCAATACGTAGGAGTTTTCTGTCTCCCCCCCAAAAAAAAACTGTGAAAAAGAACAAAATTGGAAAAAAATGTTTATATCAAAAGTAAACAAAACTCAATATTGTATGAATCGAAACAGTCAAAAGCAACATGGAAGGAAACAAAAGCATTCGGAACCTCCCAGGCCCCATGGAATAGACTTTGAGAAAACTAAAAAAAAAATGATTGAAACGTTCATGAAATAACACCAAAGAATATTCAGATTATGATGTCATCATTACTATCAGCTCCCTCTAGGAAACATGTATATATTAAAACATTGAAAATATAGCTTGCAAAAATATTATTACGACCCAGTGTTCTAGTGGAAATTTTATGATCTCACATTTTAGAAAGTAGGTAGATAACAAAGCAAGAAACATAATAAACAATGCCCGTTTGGATGGCAAGCATTTCTTGTCTTGTGATGGAGAAAAATGCTAAGAATTACTCGTGCAAAGATCCACAAGAGGCTTTCTGCGCATTACTGTTACAAATTTTAAACGAATGTACTACATTGAAAGCCGCAAGCCAACAACACCCATGCGCAGCAAACCTTTTTTTTGTGTGCGTATGAAACAACGGGACTCGAACAAAGAATCTTTAGATTCACGGGCCGAACACGCAAAATACTATGACAATATTGGCTCGCTTCTGAAATATATACATACATATATACATTTATTTTGATGGTATTTTATAGTACTTTTAGAAACGTTACAGATGTTAGGTGGAAGGAGTATGATGTTACAATAAAAAGTTTAATAATGTAGGCTTAGAAAGTTCTTAAATATTTAGCTTCAGGTTTTCTGGTAAATTCGATTAGTAGATTATAAATACGAGAGGGAGTGAAGTCAGGAAGTATTTTTATTTTCTAGCAACCATTTTATTTTCAATTACTTTATCGATCAACCGTGGAGTTACATAAGTAAGTTTATTTTTACGTTAGTGTCGTGTGGTTAGCGTGGAATTTACGTTGGAAAACCATTTGTTAATGTGGCCTACCAGTCACACAACAGTGGTGAAATTTGTAAAAAAGTTAAAGAAGAAATAAACTAATTTATTATCGTCACATGAACTTTGAATAATCTTCATCACATAATTTCAAAGAACCCCATAATGAAAAAATAATATCGTAACAGGATTTTGAACAGAAACAAGGGGAAGACTGACCAAGCAGAACACTTTATAAGTTGCTTTGTTTCTTACGGTAAAAACAAAGCAGATTTTTCTCCATAAACTTCACATTTTTCTATTTACAAACTGGCCACGTTTTTTTGTTTTTTTTATGTTAGAGACTAGTTTCACAGGTTCTAATTCTCAAACATCAAGTTTTCACTGAAACTGGTCATGTGTACAAAGTAGCACAAATCTATTTTTTATTTTTTTATCCAATTTGTACTGCTTATACAAACTCTATTGATACTCTAGTCATAAAAACGTGAGGTACTTCCCACTCGTTACAACTGTTCTCGCCCTACGAGTGTATTACAACGGGGTTAGTGTGCGTGTATGAATGTGTATATTTCCGCATACGTATCTCGAACACTAATAGACCAATACACGCGAAAATTTTGCACAGGATGGTTTTTTTTGTTTTTTTTTTAACTTCGCACAAAGCTACTCAAGGGTTATCTGTGCTAGCTGTCCCTAATTTAGCAGTGTAAGACTAGATGGAAGGTAGCTAGTAATCATAACCTATCGCCAAACTTTGGGCTACTCTTTTACAAACGAATAGTGGGATTGACCGACACATTATAACGTCCCCACGGCTGAAAGGGCGAGGATGTTTGGTGCGAACGAGATTCGAACCCGCGACTCTCAGATCAGGAGTCGAACGCCTTAACCCACCTGGCCATGCCGGGCTTGCACAAGATGGAAAGTCAGAATGGAAAAATTTTCCCCAAATTTGGTCCAGATCCAAAATTCAATTCTGGACCACTTTGAAGCTTTATATATATATATATATATATATAATGGAGAGATAGGACGTTTTTCGTGGTTTTCGAGTAATAACTCTGTAAAGTGTGATCAGAATTCTACCGAACGTCATGGATACGTTGAGGATGTGGTTCATCCTCACACTACAAATAAAATTATCTGAGTCGTTTATCATTCTGGGCCTGAGGAGGATTTTCTGAGTTTTCAAAGGTTGAATGTGACTTTCTTCAATGTATAGTCTAATAGAAATGTATCAGCCTCTCTGACTGCTTTTGTTAATAACGTAACTTGAAAACAATTAGATAAAAGGTCTTTTTCAGTCATTTTAACAAAACACGTGAAATATGCTTTTTTAAAACAGAGGTGTCGCTAGCGTTGACATACGATGGCCTTGCCCTCTTTCTATTTGACAGCCGCGTCCCGAATTCCCAGTTGTCTTGAAAAATCAAAATAGGAAACAATGATCGGTATTATACCGAAACGCCAAAAGTTTCTACTTTATTATTGTTATTCTGTTTCTACGATTACTTTTTAACCGGTAAGTTGTGAAATAATCTAGTTAAACATTTGACAACGGTTCATCCAATGTGCGTCCGTTCAGAGAACACCCACATCCGCCTCATGTCTTCTCTCCTGTCTACGTCAGATGTTAGTTTACTCGCAAAGCTACTTATAACCTGTGTTTTTTTTTCTTTTACGCACGGTTACTCTGTTTGTATAATTATTTGTAAATGTTAATTTGCCACTACAACGATAAGTACTCACTATTTTGTTTGTAAAATCATTTACACATATCTTCTTTCTCTGCTGGTATAGCGAAATGTATTTGTTGTTAAGTCATTCATACATAACTTAGTTTATCCTCTTTGTATCATACATAACTTAGTTTATCCTGTTTGTATCATACATATCTTAGCTTACCCTGTTTGTATCATACATATCTTAGTTTGTCCTGTTTGTATCATGCATATCTTAGTTTACCCTGTTTGTATCATGCATATCTTAGTTTATCCTGTTTGTATCATACACATCTTAGTTTACCCTGTTTGTATCATACACATCTTAGTTTACCCTGTTTGTATCATGCATATCTTAGTTTACCCTGTTTGTATCATGCATATCTTAGTTTATCCTGTTTGTATCATACACATCTTAGTTTACCCTGTTTGTATCATACACATCTTAGTTTACCCTGTTTGTGTCATACATATCTTAGTTTACCCTGTTCGTATTATGCATATCTTAGCTTACCCTGTATGTATAACTTTTTTCTGACGTTGTTTTAACATTACAACTATTTTGTATTTGTACTAATTAAGTTGTTTATAGAATCATTTACATTTACATACCTAACTCAGTACAACTAAATACACTCCTATGAGTAGTATATGATTATTTACCCATGTTACACCACTAAAATATGTAAATATACACATTGCGATTAGTATGATTATTGACCCAAGTTACACCACTAAAATATGTAAATATACACATTGTGATTAGTATGATTATTGACCCAAGTTACACCACTGATATATGCAAATAAACTCGTAAGTCTTTTTGAGTTATTTACTAAAGTCACACCACTGATATGCATAAGTAAACTCGTTAGCTATTTTAATTTATTTACTAAAGTCACACCACTGATATGCATAAGTAAACTCGTTAGCTATTTTAATTTATTTACTAAAGTCACACCACTGATATACATAAGTAAACTCGTAAGCCTTTTCAAATTATTTACTAACGTTACTCCATTTCTATCCTAATAGTGTTATAACATGTGCATATCAAAGCTATACACCTCGATGACGTATATAAGTTTGCAGTTCAATGCAGACTCACTAACGCACACATAATACAGGATTGAAATTTAACATTGGTGATGTGAAAATTTGCATGAACGTGTATCAATAGGTTCGCGTCCTTCAGAACACGTCACAAGTACAGTGTGGTCTAGATACATACTTTCATTGTAAATAGAACAGGTACATGACAAAAAATGTCATAAACGTTCGATTCAAGCGTACAGTCAGTTGGAGTTTAAACCCAGCAGGGACAGGTGGTTAAGGTACTCTCCTCGCAATATGAAGGTCACGGGTTCGAATCCCCGTCAAACCAAACATGCTCACCCTTTCAGCCGTGTGGGAGTTATAATTTGATGGTCAATCTCACTATTCGTTGATAAAAAAAGTACCCCAAGAATTGGTGGTGGATGGTGATGACTAATTGCCTTCCCTCTAGTCTTACGCTGCTAAGACTAGATAGCGCAGATAGATAGCCCTCGTGTAGCTTTGCGCAAAATTAAAACAAACAAACAAACAGTTGGAGTTTGAACCTGGAACTTTCATAATTTGAAAGTCACTAGATCTGTAGCACGAGTCACATGTGCAGATAGGCGTTTTACGTCTTTCTTAAACAATATTCACGTAATACTACATACATTCGACAATCGCTGTCCCTAATATTGAACTGGTAAGGCAAGAAGGATGGTTGACAAAAACAACCCTCGCCGATACGTAGGTTACTTTAATCAAATAATAGCATTTGACTTGTCACTCTTATAGCGTGCACATGGCCCCAAAGTGCGGAGTGCAATTTTTCAGCAAAGGGATGCGAACCATGAACAATTGGATTCATAAACTGGCATGTTAACTCCTAGGCCACGGCTGGTCGGGTAACTGATTGAATTTTTGCCATATTTTTCGTTCACTAAACGTTGGTTAAAATGTCATCAAATAAGTTATATGGATTGTGTATAAAAGTAAGATAATTTATTGTTGTTATTATCGTTGGCGGATCATGACCAGGGTTACCAGTTGTCCCAGTAAATCTGAGATCGTCCTTATCTTTAGCCTTATTTGCTTTGTCCTTCAGAAAGACTAAGCACATTTAACTGACCCAGTTTCTCTGTAATTAAATGCGAGTTTCATATGCTCACGGTTTCTCATTGTAAAGCCCGGTATGAGCAGGTGGTTAAGTGCTCGATTCGTAATCTGATGGTCGTAGGTTCGAATCCCTGTGGGAGCGTTATAATACGATAGTAAATCCCTTTATTCGTTGGTAAAAGAGTAGCCCAAAATTTGGCGGTAGGTGGTGATGACTAACTGCTTTCCTTCTAGTCTTACACTGCCAAATTAGGGACGGATAGCGCAGATAGTCCCTGTGTAGCTTTGCGCGAAATTCATAAACAAACCTAATCTTTTAACGAGCAGCTGTAGGAATTGAGATTTGAAACTCCGCCCATTGACAAAAATAAGGAGATTAAAACAACTTTGGTGCGTTTGTTTTTACTGTTATTACACCAACTATACAAGTTTTTAACAAATTGAGATTTTGAAACGCAATATAATAAACGACAAATTATTTAGTAAATGGTATAGACAGTGATTTTGTAATTTAAATGGTTTGAGAGTTATTACAGTGTCTCTTGTCTGTTTTGAATTTCGCTATCTGCGCTAGTCCTCCATGGTTTACTGGTGTAAGACTAGAGGAAGGTCATCACCAACCATTGCCTACTCTTGGACTATTCTTTTACCAACGAATAGTGGGATTCATCGTCACATTATAACGCCCCATGACTAAAACGGCGAGCATGTTTGGTGTGACGGGGATACGAACGCGCGACCCTCGGATTACAAGTCGACAGCCTTATCCACCTGGCCATGCCGGGCCTTACAACGTCTTTCCGTTTGGTTTGTGTCCTGCAGAGTTATCATGGGACTTCAGTGATGTGGTCGCCTTCTTCTAGTTCCGGAAGCCTTCATGGGTGAAGGACTTCTCAGTTTTACTGAAATGTGTGTGACTGAAAAGATGACATGCGAAGCAGAATGCAGCATCTTGGGTCACAGAGTACTCTAACCACGAGTGCTGATCACGCCAATTCTTGTTGAATGACCTTGACTGGTCGCTGTATTCTGTGGCCGGGTATCTCTTCAAATCTGGACAGGTAGGACGACTATCTGGAAGCTTGGATCCTGGTGGTAGTTTTTCACCCTGGGTGTGAGTGGTGCCCACCTTGCAGCTGGGGTCCCGCACTAGTCGTGTCCGCATTCTCACCATCACGATCACCACTGTCCTTCTCACTTGCACCACATTTGTTTGTGGGACCATCTACTCGCGGCCTCTTCTTGGGTAGCAGGTAGTGTTGCATAATCAACCCTATGTGTAGTATGACCGGTTTATGTTTTGGTGGGTGATATCTGACTATTTTCTTGTGTGTTGGTGTCCTTGTTTGAAAACGAGTCGCTGATTTTCATTTCCTTTTATTAATCCAAACTGAGTGTGTGTCCCAGTGTGAGACTGAGTACCAAATAGAGCGAGAGCCGCGTAAACAAACATAACTTCCTTTTATACAGGGCCCGGCATGGCCTAGCGCGTAAGGCGTGCGACTCGTAATCCGAGGGTCGCGGGTTCGCGCCCGCGTCGCGCTAAACATGCTCGCCCTCCCAGCCGTGGAGGTGTATAATGTGACGGTCAATCCCACTATTCGTTGGTAAAAGAGTAGTCCAAGAGTTGGCGGTGGGTGGTGATGACTAGCTGCCTTCCCTCTAGTCTTACACTGCTAAATTAGGGACGGCTAGCACAGATAGCCCTCGAGTAGCTTTGTGCGAAATTTCCAAACAAACAAACAAACAAACAAAAAAACCTTTTATACAGAGCGCGCGAACGTCAAACTGACCCCCGAGCCGACTGACTGCTAGTACCACTTCGTACTTCCAAGTTGTGTTAGTTTATATGAAACGAATGGTAGTTTCTCTCTATATATTGGCATTATGGCTTGCAAAGGATATTCATTTGAAACATCGAAATCAAATGAAAAAAGATATAACATACATACTATTGGGTCATTTACCATGAATAAGGAACAAATAACAACTAAACATAGTTCAACATTACGAACAACTGCTCTGTGGCATTGAAATCACCCAATTATATTTATAGTACATGAACATATTCGTAAAATACTGTTAGAGAAAGTGTTTATCTTTAACCACATAGCACAAGTACGTAATTAGAGGGCAGTGATAATGTAAAATTACATGGCTAATTAGGGAACACAAACACAGCTTTGATAGGGCATGTTGTAAAGCTGTGGGCAACTAATGGGAGTGAGCGGGGAGGTGGCGTGCGGCTGGCATTTGGATCTCGATCGGGCTGAGCCGATCGTTAGCCGCACCCAGAGCGTACACCATGGTCAGCGGTTCGGTGATCATACGCTTAAGGCGTTCAAATAAAGCAAACCCGCGGCCAGGATATTGAATGGTCATAGTAGCACCAAAACAAAATGTCTAAATTTCAGTTGACCTTCACAGAAAGGCTGGTTTCTTCACATTATTCATACAGGTCAAACTGTGATTGTGATATTGTTCTTATTATCATAAGTGTGACAAGCACCTATTACAATAATGTAACTACTACATTACATTAAATTAGGCACTTCTAAATAGCCCAATGACAATTTGAAAATTCGTTCTAGAATTGTTTAGAAATGTTATTTGGTCAGTTAACATGTAAGGTTATTATCTAATCATAAGTATAACATTAATTGGATTGTAAGTCACAATTTTAAATGTATGCCACAATCATCTGTACAATTTTGAATGACTGATACACAATGCAAAATTATCTCACAGGGGACACAACACTGGCTAAATGCTTCATAGGTTTGACCTGTACACAATACACTTATACATGCATGCTATGTTTTACTTTTCAATAAAAGATAAATGAAATTAATGGGTAAATACCTGTGAAACCTTTGGTTTATCAAGTAAAATCACTGATGATCTGTTGTAACTTGAAATCAACGTGGTTGTCTAATCTTCGTCAAAGCTCAAGATAGAATGGCATTACACAGGGAGCGGTAATACAGTGCATGAGTTTCAGTGCATTCAGTACGTTGCTATGGGATGCATGACACATACTTCCGTCTTACTGAAGACGTTGAGTTCTACAGATCTATGTCTCTTTGATGTTAATTGTTAAGCAACAACAACAATTGTGTTTTCCATATCTTATGAATATATGTAGGTAACAATATTGGGGGGGGGCTGAGTAATAAGATGTTGAGTGATCATTAAAAGTATATGTACACATTCGTTGCTTAGAGCTAGAAAATGTTTAATTGTAAAAACTAAGGGGTGGTCCGGCATATCCAGGTGGGCTAAGTCGTTCGACTCGTAATCCGAAGGTCGCGGGTTCGAATCCCCATCTTACCAAACATGCTTGCCCTTTCAGCATGGGGGCGTTATAATGTTGCAGTCAATCCCACTATTCGTTGGTAAAAGAGTACCCCAACAGTTGGCAGTGGGTGCCTTCCCTCTAGTCTTACACTGCTAAATTAGGGACGGCTAGCGTGGATAGCTCTCGTGTAGCTTTGCGCGAAATTCAAAAAACAAACAAACAAAAGATAGGGCGTAGCCAAACTGCAAACCGAAGGATTCGCTTTTTGTGATCTATTGCTGTGTATCATGTAGCGTTATACAAGTGACGGCCACATCCCGCTGTATCTCAGTAGTTAGAAGTGGATGCGATTAACCTAGTGGTCTTCCGTCAAGTCTGTCAGTTTAAAATCGAGAACAGAAATCATGACTAATTAGTCTTTGCAAATACGTGTATCCTTACGTGAAATTCTGGAACGAACACTAGTTACTATTCATAGTTACCATAAATCGATTAAGATTTAGTGAGCAATTACAAGACGCGAGCGTTTAAAATAGCTTTGAAAATTAATAACAAGAAAGTACAAAAGAAAACAGAGTAAAACACAGTGCAACAACAAACCATATTCATCCTACTATGAAATATATGAAGGAAAAAAAACGTTTCTTACTTTACGTCCCTGCTAAATGTATTGTAAAAAACTTGGAGAAACCGCCAACCTCCTGTAGCTACATAGAAAGCAAAAGTTGTAACCAACGCTTCCAGTAGGGAGCCACGTGCCAACCACATCAAAACAAACCCGCCGAAATACCACTTTCTCTCCATTGCCTAACACGCGCAGTATTGGAGTATGGGTTTAGGCTCGGTTACTACTGCTTTTTCTTTTCCCACCTTCAGCTGACTAGTGCTAGTACGTGGGTGCATATAATATAATGAAGTAACGAGATATTAAGCGTCTCTGCACCGTCGATGTTTGTGCTTCCTGAAGGCCGAACGTTTCCAGATAAATCAACGCACAGTTACTGAAAGATGTCAAATCGTGACATAGTACGGTAAATATTATATCGTTGATTGGTTGTTTGATTCAAATAATTATCTACGGGTCAGTAAAACTCTGCAAACAAGTCATGCCACTGTGACTGGTTTGGGACACTTCAACCAAGTGTTACAAGTGCTTTACAACATTTATAATTGCAGCTTTAAAGTTTCCTCAGAATTAATAAATGAGTAGTCAACGCTCGAGGGCAAGAAGCTAGGTGCCTAAGGCATGAAGGGAAGGGAGGAGAGCGAGGTCACGTGGCTTACGTCAATATATGCTTGTAGTACCAAGGAATATCACTAGATGGCAATAGTAAGCAGGGCAGAGGCCTCGAAACAGTATCACCACAAGGTCAACAGAATGTCTTCATGGTATGACCTACATGCTTACGTGTCCCAGTCTGTTAATGGAAAATGTTTCATTTCAATTGCATAAATGTACAAAACTATATTATTCATGCATTACCGTTTTGATTTATTTCATAATTTCAATATCCATGTAACCCATAATAAAGTGTTAAAATACATAAAATGAACATTTTATGTTCAACTGTGATACATAATTCAATTTGCAATCTTTATAGTACTGAAAAAGAACATTTTTCATATTAAAATAGATAATTTATAACCAATATATTCATTCGATTAATAGTTTATTATTTTTATGAACAACAATTAAACGTGTATTTTCAAAGGCTGCCTGTGTTTTTCACCTTCCTCTGTCCTTCCACCATCATAAGAAATCTACAAATTTAGGCACCTAAGAACTTGAAGCTCTGTGTGAATGTATGTGCCTTATTCTTGATGGTTCTGGCTCTGGTTACTAGTTTTACACCCATTTTTTACGATCTTGTGATTTTGTCCTCCAATTCTTAAACTCAGTAGAACCCATTCTACCTAAACATTGTTCAAATGTTACGTGTTCTTTAAACTGTCATAAGCTCGTAAATCCCGCCCTTTTGTAAATAAGGATTTCCCAATTGTATGACTGAGTAGATCAAGTGCAGTCACAAACGTAACGTTTTTCAAAATATTATTTGTTTTTTAAATAATGAACGGTATGGTCAGGTGGCTAGAGCGCTGGACTCCTTATCTGAGGATCACTGGTTCGAATCCCCGTCATACTAAACATGATCGTCATTTCAGCCGTAGGGCTGTTATAAAGTCACGGTCAATCCCACTATTTGTTGGTAAAAGAGTAGCTCAAGACGGCTAGAGCAGGTAGCCTTCGAGCAGCTTTTCGCGAAATAAAAAAACCAACAGAAACAAACAATTATAATAACACTTAACTATTTTAATCTCTTACCTTTGTTTCAGATTTGGTTTTGGTTATTAAATATTTACTAGCAGAAACCACAAAACATTTGTGGGCAAATGAGCATCTTTATTGCCACAGTATTTCTTTAAATACGTAACTTTTAGAATAATACAAAATAATTATAATCCTAAACACCGAAATCTGCAAGTCCACCTGTCTTAGGCCTAAAATTAGTTATTAACAACGGTCTATAATCTTTGCCAAATCGTTTGCATACTGTTCCATGTTCATGTTACTGTCTACATGCATGGAGTAGTTTTTAAAATAAATACCTTGGTAGTAACAGAGAAGATAGCGCCTTCGCTTTGGCAGTTGCCACTCCTGCAAGACTCGTACTGACATGTTAAACTCACCAATGTTTTTAACCCAAATTGTCAATAATCATGTGATCAAAATTCTTAATTTCTACCAAGTGCGAGGTTAAAGTAGGATTGTTTAGTCTTCGAGCACCCCTGTGGGTTAATATTTCCTTAGAAATATTAAACTTATTCCTAAAAAAACTGTCAGAATTGCGTGTATGTGAAGGTAACGTATGATATGACAAAGATGTACGAGTTGTTATTCTGGTCTGTTTCAGATGTTTTGAGCATTTTGTTTATTTAAAACATTCACACATCTGTTTTGTGTATTTTGTCTTATAGCAAAGCTACATTGGACTATCTGCTGAGTCCACCGAGTGGAATCGAACCCCTGATTTTAGCGTTGTAAATTCGTAGACTTACCGCTGTACCAGTGGAGGACCATCTATTTTGTAAGAAATGGTCTGCTTTTGATGTAATCTCTTTTGAAAGATATCAACGCTTTGTTCAAACTTCAAATAGACTAGTGCTAGGAACTTTTAAAATTTAAAATCAAAAGCAGCTAAAATGTAATAGAAACAGATCTCATCATTTAAAAAAGAACAAAGTTTTAAGGCGAGGAAAAGGACAGCGCTGTCGATTCCAGGTTGTCGTATCTTTCTATATGGGGGTCATCCTGTAGTCAGGTTCGTTTGGAGGCATTAGGCCGTCGTATCTTCCTATCTGGAGTGTCAGCCGGTAGTCCAGGTTGTTTGGAGTAATTGTGACTGAAGCATCTAGCTGCAGTCAACACTCTAATCTCCATATTTATAATTTACTGAAGTAGTAGATGTATATTTTAATTCAGAAGTAAATATTTAGCATATAGAGATTATCTAAATATAGGCTTAGAATTCTTTAACCACAGTGCTCACCGTATACTGACATCTTTACTTTTACAGAGATTTCACTGTAGTAACAGAGTAAGTAAACCTTTCACGATTCTTGTAAAACAGAAAAAAATATTCACTAAAGAGAATGTCACCTAGAGTTTAAACAGATATCATTATTAATCATTAACAAACAAAAAGTAAAACTTCTAGACTTTAACTGTTATTTATAAACAAAAGCTCCTGCTAGTTTTTGCAGAGAATTTACATAAATATATAATTCCTCGCCATCTTAATGAACCTTCAACATCCATAGAAAAAAATTTTGTGAAAAAAAAACAAATTATTCGCTGAATCCTTTCTGAAACTTTTCAAATCAACCTTTCACACGCATCATTACGAAATAGTAAATAATCGCATTACAAACTTTTACAAACTTATGTTTCCAGTGTATTACAAATCCACAAAGATTAATTATAACAAGAACCGTACGTAACATCAATCACTTTATTTTAATTATATAAATACACCTCCACCCATCAATACAGAAACTAAGTAACACATTTTCGTTCAAAACTAAAGTCCACAAAAATAGAGTAAATAATATTAATGATTCAGCTGATATATTTACGAAGATAATTAAAGAACTCTTATTTTATATGAATAGTTCTTTCCACTAGAGGCCATCACTAAACAGGAACGACTTTCACATGAATGCCATGTACTGGACCAATGGTTAGAAACTTGATCTTATATTGCATTTGTCCCTGAAACACAAGAAATAAGTAAAAAATCTCTGCTACACAGTTTAAATCTGATCATAAGTAATATTTTATTTTTATACTTATTTTAATATTTACTTCGTGATTTATCTTTATGTACTTATTGCATTATTTGTAAGAAAATTATAATTTTCATATAACTATGTTTGTGAATAAACTTGTTTTGTTTTCACTTCTCTATATTCTAAAATGAGAAACTTACAATTTCCGTTTTTTCAGAAGGAACTACTTTGTAGCCGCGTAAGATTCTAGCCAAAGCTAGTTTGGCATGCAGTTGCCCCATTTTCATGCCAACACAGTTTCGCGGTCCAGATCCAAACGCTTGATAGGCCATAGGGTGGATATCCTTCTTATTTTCAGGGAGAAACCTGTATATCATGACATTATAAGAATTGAGTTTCAAATTATACATGTTCATAATTCTTTCTCTAAATTAAAAGAAATGTTTCCGAAGAAAAATATTAATAAATGTGTAAAAATAACACAAAGTTATAGGTATGTATTAGCTACTTAGTGTTTACCTCTCAGGTTTAAACTCGTATGGCTCAGACCAGATCTCTGGATCGTGTTGAAAATGCCAAACAGGCACCTGTATGGTAGTGTCTTTGGGAATTTTGAAATCACCTAGCTGGTCAGAAAATCTGTTGACAAACCTATAAAAAATAAAATACATGCACTCCTTGTCTCATTGCTCGTTTAGCATCGTCAGGAGGTAGTGGAAGATAATTATCACTATCCAATAGAATAGCATCTCTTTCAAATTGAATCGAGGAAATCCTCACATGTTTTCACTGGTAAAGGTATCGATAAATAATTTTGACATAAGTAATTCTGTTAATTTTGGAACCTGAAAATATCACTGTTTTTGCATCATTAAGAGAAAACATTGCAATACCAAATCAATATTTTTAAACATTGTACTTAAGTATCCTTAGAAATTACTCATTATAAAAAAACTAAATGATTTACGCGAATTAAACTAAAACAGATAAAATCACTTAGATTATTTATAAACACAGCTTTGTATGATTTATACGATAAAATGACGTTTTTTTGATAAATGACGCCATTTTGAATTGAATGAAAATCAAACTCACGTGATAATTGGCGGATACACTCGCAGAGATTCTGAGAAAACTTGGTCTAAATATTGCAGTTTGTTCACTGTGTTGTAATCTAAGACACCCTAAAAAACAGTATTAAGAAAGAAATGAAATAAATAATATATCGGTTTGAAATCACGTTAAAAATGTATTTACAATAAATTGACTACAAACTTTTTCAAACACTTGAGAATAACAATCTATTGAAAATGTTTTAAAACAGAAATTATTGAAGATTTTAGTCCAGAATTCTACTTTATATGTTAGATACAAATAAAATTCAGGTCTTACATCTTGTCCTATGACATCGTTTATTTCTTCACGAATCTTTTCCTGGACATCTTGTCGGTTGACCAGTATATGGGTTGTGAAAGCGAGAGCTGTACTTGTTGTTTCATAGCTGTTGAATTAAAGAAAACTGATAAACATATTTTGTATCTATTATTTATGTGTAATAAGTAGAAACGCGGCATAAACATATTGAATATTCAAATAATAATAATTTTACAGAATCGTAACCTCATGCTCACCGCTAGTACAGCAGTAATCCTACGGATTTACAACGCTAAAATCAGGGATTCGATTCTTCTCGTTGGGCTCAGCAGATAGTTCGATGTGGCTTTGCTATAAGAAAACACAGAAGCACATATAACCTTATTGAAGAGATACAAACGGATAATTTTGTTAAGACTTAAATATCACTACAATTCCTCATCATTCCGCACATAGAAAAACAAAAGTAAAAACAAACGAACAAACTGGTTTCAACTTCCCAACAGCCAATCCGATGAGAGTACAAGGAAGTAGTTATCATAGTAACAGTCATCACTCCACAACATGGTCCGGCATGGACTGGTCGTTATGACACTTGACTCGTAATCGCAAGGTCGCAACTTCGAATCTCCGTAACACAAAACATGCTAGTCCTTTCAGCCGCAGGAGCGTTACATAGTGACAGTTAATCTCACTATTCGTTGGTAAAAGAGTAGCCCAAGAGTTGGCGATGGGTGATGATGACTAGCTGCCATCCCTCTAGTCTTACACTGCTAAATTAGGGACGGCGAGCGCAGAGAGCTTTCATGTAGCTTTGCGCGAAATTCAAAACAAACCAAAACCAAAACACTCCACAATGAAGCTCCCTTTGCTTCCTACTACTTTCACAGTTGGTGTATGAACTTCATTCCGCCAATTTTACAGAATGTTATAAAGACGTTCATTGTTACTTAAGTTTACCAGTGTTGTCGACTGGGATATGTCATCATTAGACAAATATGAATATTTGAAAGATATTTTTTACATACAGTGCTAAAAAAAACACGTCACTTGCTTCTTTTATAATACAGTTAACCATACACATACTATATAGTGTAAGTACAGTAAATTTACATAAATGTTGTACTTACCATAATAGGTGAGCAAGAGACTTACCCAGCCAATAAGAAAGTGATACAATTTGCTTTAATTTCCACATCTGTACTAAACTTCATCTGTTTCTTCTCGTCTGATCAAATAAATGTACAAACGTGTATACAACGAAATACAGGTAAAATATAGTAACATGACCTGGTCTGGATGGACTATTAGTTGCTGAATAACCACTGCCGAGACAAAGTAAACAAAAGAAAATCAAGAGAGTATTGGTTCACGATCAGTGGAATAAGTAAAGATGTAAACATGTGATCTTTACAAATGAATCGAAGTTTCAAATGTTTAGTAAATATGTACAACAGTTTGTTAAAAGGTAGAGAGCAGAAGGGTATCAGAATCAAATTACAACGTCACAGTACCAAGTGATGTTCTATAGAATAATAATTATCACATGAAACAGTAAATATTATGCTTGACCAATTTCTCGTACAACGAGGGTCTAATAAACCTATGACCTACAAAATTGTTACCAGGTTACTAATTGCAATTCTAGGTAATTAAATACACGTTAAATTCATATATATATTCAGTCAACGACCTGAAATTCACATGTAACATTACATCGATGCAACAATTCGATAAACTGACGTTACTAGACTATAACATTAAATGTAGTTGTTGAATGAAAACTGTTTCTCAGAGACTCGTATCTTGGTCATTATTGTAGATCATTTAAGAATGTAGTTTGTTTTTATTCTTTTTTATGTTCACCTTTGTTATCATTAGAAACATCTTTTGTTGGCTTGTCTTCACCAGCTGTCAGGTGTTTAACAGTGACATTTTCAATGTCTTCTTTAGCCATTCTAGCATCCAACATCATCTGCAGAAGATCAGATCTTTGAAGCTAAAAAAAGAGAAAACATTTATATATACATAACGTGGTGATTAACCAATAAAACGATTTTACAAAGTTTCGAAAATATTTAACAATAACTTCCTAATTATTGTATCAAGGTGCTATAGTCCGTTTGTCATTACGAGTGTAACTTACATTTGTCATTAAAATAACCCCCCAGTGGCTCAGCGGTATGTCTGCGGACTAACAAAGCTAAAAACCGTAGTGGGCAAAGCACAGATAGCCCATTGTGTAGCTTTGTGCTTAATTCAAAACAACACCATTAAAATACACATTTAAACAGTAATATTTTATTGAATATATTTTTTTTATCAATTAATAAAATGAAATTAATTAAATATCAAATATTGAATATATTTTTGATAGATCCAGTTTTACATTTGTCATCAAAAGAAACACGTAAATGTCCAACAACAGTATTTTATTGAATTCGTTTGTTATTCATGCACTTTTTAGAGTTGTTGACAACTGATTTTCTGAATGTAACACAAATTTTGTTCCCAGATAGTATGTATTATTTCTCAATTGCTTATTTTGTAAAAGTACAAAAAGTGGCCATTATTCCGTAAAAACTTTTTTTTGTGACCTGATTAATGAGATTTAGAAATTAACCTATTTTATATGTAAAAACAGGCAAATTTGCACATTTTCATTTACATAAGGTCTGAATAAAACAACATATGAATCAAGATTTACATGTATTTATACTAAAGTTGTTCAAAAATGTTTGGTAGTGAGTAGTTTTTCAAAATTTGTGACTGTAATGTAAATCACTTTCACGTATCAGCCCCCAAATATAGTCTCCCATCATATTTTCGTTATACGCCCCTCAGTAGCGGCGTCCAAAGTCTAGTATATCATGGTGGAACGCTCGCCTTGCTCCTCTGAGTATTTGGACTTTCAGGGATATTCTGCAGGCCATTTTCCCGTAGTTCTCACCGGAGCCTCAACCAACGAAGACACCAGCTTTGACCTTTGCCTCAGACAGCTTAGGTAAAAAGTCACGAAGGTGCTTGAAGGCTGCAGACTCCTTATCAAGAGCTGTGACAAATTGTTTCATGAGACCCAATTTTATGTGCAATAGTGGAAACAACACCTTCTGTAGGGACACTCGTGGCTCACACTTGACATTGTGCCTCCTCACAGAGAACTTGGTCCGTTGTGGCCAGTGCTTCCTGTTGTAATGCGCTGCGGTGTCCCTGCTGTCCCAAAGGCAAAGATAACAGTAAAACTTGTTAAAGCCTCCTTGGAGACCCATCAAGAATACCACCATTTTGAAGTCTCCGATAACCTCCCAGCCATAGTCATCATACTTCAAGGCTTCTAGCAAGCTCTTGACGTTGTTGTATTCATCTTTGAGATAAACCGAACGAGCCAGAGATAGAAATGGATACTTATTCCCGTGGTTAAGCAGCACAGCTTTAAAGCTTCTGGATGGGCTGTCAATGAAGAGTTGCCATTTGTTCTGATTCCAATTGCCTCAAACAAACCAGATACAGTGGTTACAACACAAACCAGTGGCAAAAGCAGAGTTCATTTTGACGAATGAAGAAGTTTGAAAAATATCGGTGACGCCTCCTTTGACTTGTGACTTGCATACTTTCATTCTTGAAAATTCTTGTAAGTTCTATAACATTCTAGAAAGTTCTTGAAAATTCTTGTAAGTTCGAGAAAATTCTCTATCACCAACTCAGCACTGAATCTGCCTGGAATGTTCTGGAAAATGGGTACATTTAAAAATTTCATTACCCAGGTCACAAAAGCAAAGTTTGAAGAGAAAAATAGGTCTTTTCCATTTACTTCAGGCATAAGCAATTAGGAAATAGCACTTTCTGCCCAGGAACAAGAAAAAGTAACAATTTTGTTGCATAGTGTGAAATTAACTTGTTCTTCACTCAAACCAAGTATGACCTCGTGTCTAGTGTGTTAGGCTGCGGATCGAATCATACAACATTAGAGGTTCGATACTGATAAAAAACATTTCATATTTTCAATATAGAACAGAATAATTCGAGATAAGTAAATCAAACCTTAGGGATTTCTTAACTTGACACTTAACTTAAATAAACATAACACGTCGTTCAGGCTTAAAATTATTGTATAACTTTCAGGTCTACTTAATAAACGTCCATGAAAGAAAACAAAAACTGAACATATTAAGAAACCAAATAAACACAGCCACAAAACTATGTTCACCTGATAAAATTAATGATGAAATAAACAAAATAAAACAACACTTCATCAACATCAACAAATTTCCTAAAAAACTCTTACAGAAATTATACTCACACACCTAGACCAACAACAAACAAACAATAAATCCCAATATACAACAAGATACAAAACCTTATACTGTTGCATACCATATGTTCCCGACATCAGCGAAAAAATAACCAACATTTAGAAAAAAACTTATAACAAAACACAACATTCCACTAAACACCCAATGTATTCAAAACCAGGTTACAAAAATAAAGTCCATACCATGTAAAAAGTACACTGACAAACAGAACACCAACATTATTTATAAAAAAAAATGCAACAACTGTCACGACTTCAATATTGGAGAAAGAAGCAGAAAAATGGAAACCAGTATAAAAGCACACAATAATAATACCTTCACAGGTTTTTGAACACTACAAATCTAATAAACATAGCCATAGAAAACACTCACACAGTAAGTAGGAAAATAAATATAAACTAAACGAGAGAAGCCCTACTTACAGAATAACTAAAACAATTTTTTTTAAAATTTTGGGCAAAGCTACACCAGCGCTGTTTGTGCTAGCGGTCCCTAATTTAGCAGTGTAAGACTAGAAGGAAGGCAGCTAATCATCACCAACCCCCGCCTAGTGATGGGCTAGTCTTTTACCAACGAATAGTGGGATTGACCGTCACATTATAACGTCCCCACTGCTGAAAGGGGGAGCATGTTTGGTGCGACGGGGATTCGAACCCGCGACCCTCAGATTACGAATTGAACGCCTTAACCCACTTGGCCATGTTGAGCCAAAACCACAATTAAACCAATATAAATTAACACCTTTCTACCTATACTAATTAATAACCTAACATATACTGCAGCGCCCCCTACAATCCTGCAACCGTTTACATTCTCCTCCCTAACACATGTGCCCGGCAACGGTCAGTTGAAAACTCTCTTTGTTAACCTAAAGATGACCTAAGAAGGTGGAAACGCTGTTCTTTACTTTATTTTAATAAACGTTTTAACACCCATACCAGCCGTCTTGAGATACACTATCACTTCAAGTGGATTTCTCGTCATCACGAAATTATTGTATCAGTTCTCAGATCTACTTAATAAAAGTCCAGTTTTATCACATGCAGTAGATATTGATATCTGATGATGATAATAAACTCTGTTCTTTAAATTAAATTACTTCAAAAACCACTTCAGAGTTAGAGTTGTTTATGACTAATTGACTTGGAATTGTCTCTTCCCGAATATTTAGTAAAAGTAACAGTTATTATCTATATGATGAAAGACAGAAACGTTCTTACTGCTGGATTTTGTCGTCTTTCCTCTGTTACTTTCGTGACTCCTTCGATTAAGGATATTCCTGGAGTTGAGAATATCTGATGCCATATGAAATCCACCAGTGTTCGCAATGGATAAAGGATGCAATATAGCTCAGGAAAACACACTAAAATCAAGGTCGTTTTTTAGTAAATCTCCATTGAAACTTCTATATGAACAATTTTTTACATACAAAGATTAAAACATTCAACTTATGCTCCGCTCAGAAGTAATTTAATTTTGTTCAGAACTTGAAAATTTGACATTATGTATATCACAAGAAGCGTTAAAACAGAGTTTTTTTCTTTATGACGAGAAACCCATTTAAAATAAAATGTATCTCAGAACAGCTGGTATGGGTATTAACATTATTATTGATAAGGAGAGAACAACGTTTCAACCTTCCTAGGTTAACCTGAAGATGACCTCGGAAGGTCGAAACGTTGTTCTCTGCTTGACAATGAAGGTGATAACACCCATTCCAGGCGTTCTGATATACATTTTTAAAACGAAGATTCATTCTTACAAGATCCTCATTCCCTCTTAAAATCCCATCTCTTGTGTATCCTGTTCTTTACAAAATGACCTACGTAATAAGAATTATGGGATCTTTAGTATTTCCATTATGTACTTTGCAATTGTAAAATCTAAGGTTTTATTAAAATTTGGTTCAGATGAAATTTAGAGATTACGAAGTAATTTATGAATTATTCAGTTACATTAACTATATTTTTATTAATTTTTTACAATGAATATTTCATATTGTCTTCTGAAGAGACTGAGAGTAAGGATAAATAATGTTAACTCTCAATAGAAGTTATGAAACACGTACAGAGTCAAACACATGTTTTTGCTTAATAAGAAATTCTTAACGGAATGTTAAATATTTTTGATATCTTACAGTAAAAAAGATAAAATGAAATTAATTAGTACATTAATTAAATTAATATCGTTATTCGATATATATGTGTGGTGTATTCTTATTACTAGTACTGTGTAGGTGTAATAACAATTGCCGCAAATGTGAGGATTCGATACTTTCATTTTCGATAGTCTATTTTTCAGTTATTATTCTGATTGTATATTAGACATTGATGTCACACACTCTGCAGTTTCTAATCTTTGTTTGAAAATGTGTTTGTAATACAGCAGGCTCTTGTTTATTGGATATATTTAACTTTGGAAAACAAACTGGAAAAATAAACGACTGGTGGAAACAAAGAACCAAAATTCACCTTTTGAACGAAATTAAACCTAACTCAAACATACGTAATAAAAATATTAAGAACCCGGAAGTCTGAGTGTTGGCAACAGCTCTGGAGTTGGTTAGAAAGGGATTGTTTGGATTATGCTGGACATTCGTCTGGATTCCAAAAACCGTTTGACCAATGGCATCAACGGTTAATTCTTGGTACATCTCGTATATATCGAAGTCTTCCTCTGTTTGGGATTTTTTGGCAATTTTTTCCATTAGGACCTCAAGGCATTTCTGCAAGATTGGTGTCATCTGAAACCCAAATTAGACTGTATTACAGACTGTATAATTAATTACAAGAAGCCTAAAATTAAATGTATAGAATTACCCTTACTATATTAAGTATTTATAAATATAATAATTATAAAATTATACATATCTATATTAACGTAAGATTATGTGTAAAATTACAAACCTGATTTTATTTCAAGTAAAACTAATCAACGTTAAACTTAAATTATGTAACATTGCATCAAAGGCAGCAAAGAACCATCTGGTCCATCTAGATTGTCCTACCTATTAAATTAAACTAAACACTGACAAACTCGATGTCATCACCTATAATTCAAATAGTAATCAAACTTTCCTTCAACCTCCCTTAAAGTAATTGCTTCTAACACATTTGAAGGGGACCCGTTTGAAGACCAACCATCTTGTTAGAAAAATAAAGCTATATTAAATAGCCTCTATCTTACCAAATGTATATCCGTGTCCTGTAATCTTACCATTCTCACCATTACATACGAAAAGAATTAAAATTATCATTTTTTAAAACAATCATAAAGACTTCAATTGTACGCCTTCTACATCTCTTATGCTATTTTTTTACAAGAAAACAAAGTTAGAAATTTTGACCTAACCTCGAATGAAACCATTTCTATCGACTTGTCATCTTAGTAGCCATCCTATGTTTTATAATCTTGTTTCATTAGTTTATGGTGCTATCTATGTCACGGATCCCGAAACTAAACATAACTATATGTTCTTTAACCAGTGACGTCTACGATAATATTATAATATTTTATATTCAATATTTCTGTAGATACAACCTAATTTTTTTTTTCTCTTTTGTCCTGCCTCTAGAGCAGCAACACTTAGGTTGGATTAGTTAAAGGACAAATGAACCAGAAAAATAAATCTATTTCTTCCTTAATATTGTTAAGGCTATTCCCATCAAAATTATATTTGTAATTAAAATGGTATTATCACACTGTAATCTCTACAGTATTGTTTAAACGTGTAAAAGATGATAATATAGATGTATGTAAGAAGTGTCTGACCATAGTTACTGTTTCAAGAACGTGTTAAAACAATGTTTAAGTTGTAGACTAAATACAATACTTACCTGTTTCATCTTACTGGAACTGAAGGTTGGAGTGATGAGACTACGAACTCCCTTCCAGTGTTTTCCACGTTTGTAAACAAACTGTGCTTGAAATTCTTTAATTGGCTGAATACATCCAGGGATTAACATCTGTGGAGATAAGAGTGATTTTATACGTTTAAGCAGTTGATGAGATACAACTATCATAAGAATACAACTAGAATAATAAAACTATCATAATACAACTACCATAATACAACTATCATAAGAATACAACTAGAATAATAAAACTATCATAATACAACTACCATAATACAACTATCATAAGAATACAACTACAATAATAATAGAATTATCGTAAGAATAGAACAATAATAATACAATTATCATAAGAATAGAACAATAATAATAAAATTATCATAAGAATATAACAACAATAATACAACTATAATAATAATATAACAATAATAATACAACCATCATAAGAATATAACTATAATAATACAACTATCATAAGAATACAACTATAATTATACAACTATCATAAGAATATAGCAACAATAATACAACTATCATAAGAATATAACTTTTATAATACAACTATCATAAGAATATAACTATAATAATACAACTATCATAAGAATGCAACTATGATAATAAAACTATCATAAGAACAGCTTAGTTAAGTAAAACACGTCTAAAGTAAAGATGAAGAGTGAAATGAAAGTTACTGAAAACTACACTATCGACAATATTTGTAATATTTTAAGATAACTCGTCCAAGCCGATCGGTAACACGGACGAGTTAATTCGTTCTCAAAAAAGCCTAATTTCAACGCTGGATGTCAACACCATACATGCATTTGACCTACTTACACATTGTTTCACTTTCTATCCAAAATGGCGTCACGAAGAAAGTTACAAAATGAAGAAGCATTAGAGTTGTATTGTAGCAGCTGAAATACTTGACAGTCAACAGGTTAAAGAACATTAATTCACCACTTACTGTTAACTCAATAATTACGTTTCGTCGAAAAGTGTTTCATAAATGTCTTGGTTTGTGTCTTGTAAGCGCGAACTGTAGAATGGGCTGTCTGCGTTCTACCAACTACGAGTACCAAAACCTTATTTTCAGCATTATAAGCCCTCATTTCTACCGCTGAACACTCAGACGTAAAGTAGTATAGGGGCATATTGAGAAACAAAAATTAATGATGTTTATGGATGTGTGGTAGACATTTTTCTAAGTGATTCACTGATCGTGTAAGATGTACGACTGCATTTACTATTTTGGATAAGTTCGTGTCTTCCATTCTTCTGTGTGTTTATTGTTGGTTTTAATAAAAAAAAAATGCTAGCAGAGATCCTCACAACATCTGGGACCAAATTAATAAAGTACAACAGTACGTCTTTTAATTCCGCATTTCTTTAGTAATACAAAAGAATTATTTTAGTAGACACTTAAATCCAAAATTTCACTTGTTTTAGTCCTAACTCTAGTTAAGCCTTTGTTAAATACAAATTATATTTGATAACGAGGTAAATCAATACTGTAACTTATGTACACTTTTGGTTTAGTTGAATCAGGGCTAAACTTTACTATTCTTAATACCATCAATAAATAATGTTCTACGACTTAACGATAGACCTTTTTATAAACTTTCAATACATTACATAAAATGTCTGCTAAAATATATTTACGTCCTTTCAGTCGAAAATTGACAATTCAACAAAGATATATTTTCAAATTGGCCCGGCATGGTCAAGCGTATTAAGGCGTTCGACTCGTAACCGAGGGTCGCGGGTTTGAACGTTATAATGTGACGGTTACCCCCACTATTTGTTAGTAAAAAAGTAGCCCAAGAGTTGGTGGTGGGTGGTGATGACTAGCTGCCTTCCCTCTAGTCTTACACTGCTAAATTAGGACCGGCTAGCGAAGATAGCCGTCGAGCAGATTTGCGCGAAATAAAAAAAAAAACAAAGCAAAAATCTTTTCAAATTGTCAAAAAATCCATTTTTTTTAAAAAAGGTAATTTCCTTGTATATTTTACTCCAGTATAGCTTTAATTTTCGATCAATAGTAGTCTAATATATTGCTAAGACTTCATTGCGTTACCGAAAGACAGACAGACAGGTGCATAATGTTTTATATAATATTAGAATTTTATCAAACTTTCACGCATAACACCTGTATGAAAATGCGAAAAATATTCAAGACTAGACTTTGCAACATGTGTGTGTCCCAACAGTACAGAAGTATTTCTGCAGACTTAGAATACTAGAGTTTGGCTTCGATGTCCGTGACGTCGAAAGGACAAATATTTATTTTTGTATATTTATTCTTAATTAAAAAGTAACTGATTAACTTCTGTAAGAATATTATAAACTAGTTATGGAAAGGAAATTGTCAGTTATTTTAGTGTTATGGTTTAATTATTGACACATTTTTATCCTTATAATAGACTGTCACTTATCAGCACCCTTCTTGCTTAAAATGTTACATGTGTGACATTGTTTAGTAAAATAAACTTGTGATTTTCAAATTAGTTTGTAGGTTGCGCTTTCTTACCGGTCTACTAGTAAACTTTTGGAAATCCCTGATCTGAATTTGTCTCAAAAGGTCCAAATCCGCTACGATAATCATAGGTAATCGTCCGAAGTAGTATCTAGGAAATAAATTATGCAGTGTTTAGTAACAGATGTTCTAGAAGATATGTGAAACAGGACCTTTTCTAATTTGTTTGGGGTCTTTTAACATTGTGTAAGGATGTTTGATAAACATATTTACATAAGACATAATCTCTATTGGTCAAGGATTAAGCAAATATCTGATAGAAATGTGTATTAGTATATTATATATTATCTTTATCTATCTCGGATAATGCTGTGTTACATATGATTAGTTTGTTAGTAACACAAATAAGATATTTTTTACCTTTTCTTTCAATTTGTTAGATATAGCCTCATATTAAACACATTTATGTTGTTCTTAATATTTTATTTATGTTTGTAAAACAACAAACTAGAACAAATATATATAAATTCATGTCCAGTTTCATACGTGTTACTTCCCAGAAAGAACCAATAGTCTTTATGTATAAACCTGTCTTTAATATTTGTACTTGATGAAGTCTAGCTTTAACAGAATGAAGTTAGAGAAAAGTTTCAACGTATGTTTTATAGATGGCGCTCATATAAATAAATAAAAATTCACGTTAACAATTTAGTCATTTTCTGAAAGCTGTAAAACAACTTACCCACAAATCTTCCCATACTTTTTTATTCATTCTTCATGACATTTAATAGCACCCTTTAATAGAGAGAAAAATATACACATTAATTATGTATGTTGGAAATAAAGTAAAAATTTAACAAACGCTGTCATCCATCAAAAACAATTATGATAAAGTTAATCGTCTTTACAATACACTTCTGAGAATCATTAAGCTTGAGCCAACAAACTGACAATTATTAATCCTGTAGTACAAGTACAATTTACTCTATAAAGTAGAGTCTATTAAAACAAGTCCTTGTTTTTGTTTAATTGTAAATAGATCTTTTACACACGTTTCGTGTTTAAACTATTTATATATAATGTTTATATCGATATTAATCTTATTTTATCTTATTTTTCGTAGCCCACATTTTACATTTTTTACAATATTTTACTTGGTTTTTAAAATGTTGAAATCCCAATATTCTTATTCTGTAAACTTAGACCTTGAGAGGAAACATTATAAGTCGTAAAATGTTTAATTGTTGTATTTCATATTTAAACAAAACTGAAACCAAACATGTTCATGTGATAGTTCAAAACTCCCAAACCGTTGATTTTTTTAAATTTTTTGAACTTCTAAGAAACTTCATTTAAACTTAGAATAATAGATTTTCTCGAATTTTGTTTCAAATATTAGAATTCAAGTATATTGTTTCGAAACCTTGGTTTGAAATTCTCTCAAGTTTCCAAAGAAAAGGTTTGGTTTTGGTCCTGGAATGTCAAGGTTTTGAAAGAAAGACAACTTCTTCTGTCGCCACCTGTGGTAGAACAAGACAAAACTGTTACGTCACTCTTACTAGTTTGATAACAAATGCTTGCACACATCCAGCTGTTATTACAAACATAACGTGGTGATTCTCAACCAGATAATTCGAATTAAAACAAGTTGAATGTATGGAAACTTACAATTCAATGTGCCTAAATTCTACTTTTAAACTAATATGGAAACATACCAAAGTTCTGAACTAAAATACGAAATGAATAATATTCATGGTGGTCCCAAAGAGTAATTACGAAAACCAATTACTTTACTTACTCAGACTAAATTAATCAGCTACAATGGTTTCTAATAACTAAATAATTCTTCAGTACATCTACCTTACAGTATCTTTAGAGCTTGAAAGAACAATAAACGTCGCCATATTTGCAATCATGAAATGGAAGGTCCTCAACTTACCCATCCTACGTCATGTTACAAATATTCGTATATTGTTTGAAATAATCCATTGAAATGCTAAATTACAAGCAGAGGACTTTCTAGAATTTTTTATTTGAGCGCGATAAGTTTCTTTTTGTGTTTTGAATTTCCCGCAAAGCAGTGTAAGAATAGAGGGAAGGCAGCTAGTCATCACCACCCACCGCCAACTCTTGGGCTACTCTTTTACCAACGAATAGTTAGATAACTAGGGTAAACAAATTATGACTTTAATATTAACTGCAGTCACAACAAAGTGGAAATGATTGAGGTCTCACTGTATACATGACTTGTGACCAATTATCTTGTTCAAACTTGGTGACGTCATAGAAATTTTAATTATAACGTTACAGAAGTTAAAGCTTTCAAGTAAACCAGTTTTAGTCAGTTGTATTTGTTTCAAAAAGCAGTCTAATGGGTAATGTTGGAAACAGTTCTTATCCATACAAATTAAAATAAACCATCGGTTATGAAGATAACCTCATAAAACTAGTTGTACTTCATCACGTTCCCACATCAACAGTGTTCTCTTTAAATAAAACCAAAATTAAGAGTAACAAATATGTTTATGTCTTACTTTCAAGTTATTAAGATGTTTTTCTTGGATTATTTATCTGAGGGGCGTAAGGAACAAATAACTGATGTAAAAAATTAAAACATTCGTATTAACTTGAATCACAATAAAAACGTCAAGGTTAAAATAATTATGTGATGTTTAAATGTGCTAAAGTAGAGCCTTTCAAGTGAAACATTCAAATTGTGTTTTAATATTTCTAGATGTACTTAGAAAATTAAAAATCAATATATTTAAATCTCACTTCTGTATTAGTTTCAGAATTAAAATCCTTCAAGTTTCACATTATAAATACTTTTTTATATTTGTTGCAAAATCTATGTAATACCTACATAAACCAGGAAACCTCTGATTCTTGGTAGATCCATCTATTTCATTCAACTCACCAGGTAGTAATTTCTACTTAATCACTAATTAGGTTAATGTTTTCCTGTTGTGTCATCACCTTAGTTTGGTTTTGTTAACAAAACAGTTTCTATCTAGTTGTCTGTAAAACCACCTACCTGAATAACGTCACCACCAATAACAACAGAACAGTAACGACCAACAACATCATCTTTACTGGTTATTATTTGGTGAAGTTTTTTCACTATATTTTTATAATGTGTGACTGCGACACCTGGCGGTTAGAGTATGTTTTCGTAATTTTGTGGTTGGGAGTTTTGTTTGTTTTTCTTTACAAACGTGCATGTGTTGATATCATATAAACATACAATCGTGAATGTATCGAGCGTATTTAATACACAGGTATTCAAAGTACCACAAGGTATTAATTATCGTTTCTTTTATTCATTGTAAATTTGCTTGTTTTTTATGTATTACATTTTACCTATCACTATAAGCCATTTACGTTGCCCACCTTTATCTTTACTTTTCTATAATTTATTCATTTATCATCCGACTTTAACTTGAAACACTTTCACCTGAAGTATCTTTGTTTTCTCATTCTACAACTTAGACTTAATTCAGTTGTACTACTTTATAACAGGTCATACCTGGGTCAGGTTGTTATTTTTGTAAGCTTATTTTTATGAATGAAGACGTAACTTTCAGAACATTACTATACTGTGTGGATTGAAAGAATTGTTGAGTTTATGATTCATTGAGTTCAGTGTTAATCAATGAGTTACAGCGACAACTGCTACGCCTATTACTTTGAATTTCAGTTAGTCAGCTAGTAAGTGAGCACAAGAGTGTTTCTTGTCACTCGATGAGAGAGAAATTTCTGGTAGTAAATTTATTTGAGAGCTAAACTTACATTAGTATCAGAATTTCTGTTAACACTTACTGATGGACTTGTGACTACAGTACCTGTGAAAATAGGATGTAACAAACGTTATTGAATAAATAAATAAATTCATTATCATTACGTGTACCGTAATTCACACGAATTTTATTAACCCAGTAGAACACACCAAATCATATCACAATTTGCATCACTTGTGTCAGAACTATAAGTACTATGGGGAAGATAAAGTCAGAAAACCCAGCGTCATGAGTATACGTCACTGTTAATGGTATAGCCACAAACAGACTAACAATCTCCTGAGACAAGAAGGACAATACATCAACAGATCATTCGAACTGTTTCTAAGATATATTACACTTAGATGATACATAAGTGGTCCCTGCTTCATTTTTCAGGTGTACAACTTCATAGTACAAAGTACTCATTTTCTTTAGCTTGATTAATAAAACTGCACATCGGTAAGGATTTCAACTGTGAACGTCACTCAAACAAACTGCGTCACATTTAAATTTAACATTGACAATGTTTCTAACGACACGCAAGCTTATTAAACTGTTTGCGTCACTGTTGACAAATGTTACTGAGCAAATTTATCAGAAAGACTTCGTTTATTTACTCACACACACACACACGTTAAACACCTAATAAAAATAATAGGACAATAGTAGGTATTATTATTAAGAGGACGTTAATCATTTACTTTCTCGTTCATCATAAATAATTATATTATTATAAAGAAGGTAATGCATTATTACAACTTTATTATATCTATGTAAATTACAGTTCATAAGTGTGTTTTTCACTGCACATTAAAATCTAATTTACTTTGATGCAAAATGTGTCGCTAGATGAGAAAAAAGTCATACTCATTTTCCTGAAAAGGTCAGCGTAATACTCATTTGCCTGTTTCCGGGTTTCTGTTATCAACAGACTCTGTGATGGACTGTTACATTATAACGTTCTCACTAATGAAATTTCAACATCGTTCGGTGATGAGATTTAAGCTCACCACGCAAAGATTGTTAGGTTCATCTACAGAACGATTCACCATAATATTGTTTACCGTTTAGTTCAAGGTTTAAAAATCTTCATGTCAAACATACTCAACACTATATGACGCCCACATTTAGAGTTGTTACCTTTTCCAGACTTACTGACATTGGTTGAAATTCTCCCCAAAGTGCAATAGTTTTGAAACAATAACGAATAAACAGATTTATTGGATTATCGGGTAATATCTTAAACAATTTGTAGTTGCAGTATTGTATAATAGTATTGTTTTGTGTGTTTGTTTTTGAATTTCGCTCAAAGCTACATGATGGTTGTCTGTGCTAGCCGTCCATAATGTAGCAGAGTAAGACTAGAGGGAAAGTAGCTACCGTGTTTCTCCGATAATAAGACCTACCCATAAAATAAGACCTAGTGTGATTTTTGGGGATAGTTTTAATATAAGCCCTACCCTTAAAATAAGCTTTAGTTAAGAGTGGCAGGAAGAGGAAAGAAATAAAAAAAAATAATTTATTAATTAGTTTAATAGTTAGTTAATTTGTTTGTTTAAGTATTAATCAGTTAGTTTAATAGTTTAATAATAGTTTATTTTAAATGGTTAGTTTAATAGTTTTACTTTGTAACTTCATTTTTTTAATATATCAAAATAAGACATCTCCCGAAAATAAGCCCTAGTGTCATATTTTGGAAGGAAAATTAATATAAGCCCTGTCTTATTTTCGGAGAAACACGGTAGTTATCACTTCCCCCCGCCAACTCTTCGACTACTCTTTTACCAATGGTAGTAGGATTAGTCGTCACATTATAACGTCTCCACGGTTGAAGGGGCGAGCATGTTTGGTGTGACGGGGATTCGAACCCGCAACTTACAGATTATTACGAAATGAGTGCTTTAACCACCTGGCCATGCCGGTCCCTTTTTGAAATTATTACACATGAATGGTTGAATGTGGACATTTACTGAGATAGACAAACAATATATACAGTGTTGTAATCGATGATACAGTGTATTTAAAATATTTGTAATGCTCACACAGTAGGCAACATAAATCGAAGTTCATGTGATAAATCATTCGAGAATAACCTAAGATAATTTGTTTGGATGCACATTGTGTGACTATATTAGACAACAACTTTGGTTATAATAACTTATGTTACTGTAACTAGTCAGGTGTATCTAATAGTAAATATATATCTTTCACTATGTTAAACAAGGTCAGGTTTTCAATTCTCACCCTTAACTACCCACGATAGTCCACCATGATTTTATCGTGACTGATCAGAGACAAGGCTGCTAATGAATACCACCCGTTGCCAACACTTTCACTGCTCTAATTAAACAGTTGGATTTTATTACTAACTCCACCATGTAGCCGTGAACTAAACTATACGTGAACTAAACATAAATATGTTTAACTGTATCGTGTTTAACACAAAAAATTTGAAAATGCAAAGAGTCTAACGTTTAGAAAATTAGCCATTTTCAATTTTGAAGAGATAGATTTGTAGGAAGAACTGCTAGGCACCACCACCACAGCCAGCTTTTGGGCTTCTCCTATCAACTGTTATATTTTAATGATGTGATTAACAAAATAGGAACATAATTCAAGCTCACGACGCACAAATTGCTAGGCCTATCTATAAAGGAATCGAACACAATATTTCTTAAAGCTAAGATTTTTAAATCTAGTTTAGTCCAACTTTTGAAAATCTTCAGATATAAACACCTAACATGTCTGTTGTACGAACACTCCAGTTATTTCTAATAATCAAAATATTGAATATTTTGTGTATTTAACCAGGATAAAATAGTTAGTTTATTTTTTATAAAACAATCTCAAATTATAGATGAATAGCATAGTTCGCTTTTACGCCTTTACTTATCTTTACCGTCCACGTGTATAAAGTTATTGTAGTATTGTATGATGTCACTAACCTATTTAACAAGAAATAGGTATATAGTTAATTCACTAGAGTATTTTGTGTTTGAAGGTGTCCATGATTTAATATTTTTAGAGGAAAGAATACCAATACACTTGTCTCGGTGTTAAGATACGTCTTTGATAAATGTTATATTTCCTTTTAACATGCTCGCATTTTCAACCATAGCAGTGTTATAATGCGAAGGTGTATCGCACTCTAGTACGTGAAATAGGGGCCGAAAGTTGGCGGTGCGCGATGTCAACTAGTTACCTTCAGTCTAACTTATCACTGTTACACTAGGAACAGCTTGAATTTTTTTCCATTTTTTGCGTTTTATTTCTGAGAATCCAAAAATTACTCACAAATTGATAAATAATATGACCGTGTTTATTTTTCAAAAAATCATTAATCAGCTTTGGCATCGGGTCCACGAGTTGACTGCAATCACACCTCAATTATGGCCTCAATTAGTTTATCTTTCGTAGTACAGTCTTTTCGCCTAAGTCTTTCATTACAAATCGCCCAAAGATTTTCAATATGATTTAAGTTCGGAGAGTGTCCAAGCCAGTCCAGCACCTTTATTCGCGTTGTGATCATAAAATTCTTCACAAGTTTCGATGTATGACACGGAGCCAGATCTTGCTGAAAATGCCAGATGCATCTGGAAATCTCTTTTTCAATTCTGGAACGACTCTTCTCTGCAAAACTTTGATGTACTGTGATCCTCGCTTTATACCTTCTAAGATATGTAAGCCTCCGACGCCATAGTAGCTGAAAAAGCCCCAAAACATCTTCTTCAAGGGATGTTTTACCAACTGATTGATGTGAGATTCTCGAAGTTTCTCACCTGGATATCTGCGAACATGCAGACTTCTTTGACCCTGTACGAAGAAATGAGTCTCGTCACTAAATAACACCTTCCTCCATTGTTCTTGCGTCCAGCTCTTGTATTTCAAACTCTCTTGATAGCGTTTTTTCTTCATTGAATTGGTAAGAAGTTGTTTTTTTACTGATCTTCTTGCTTTTCTAACGTAATTTCGAATGACTTTATATTCCTTTAAATTAAAATAGATCGACCGCACTGCAAAACACAGCTAATGACCCCGTCTGTGTGAAAAACATGACTATTAAAGGAAATCAGCAGGTCCAGCAAGCCCACACTGGCCTCCATACTGAAAATATTGTAAAATGACCATTTGTTTCAATTAATTTGACAAGGGTGTATGTTTCGATTTTTCTTCCTATAATACTCGTTGTGTGCTGACGTCAGCTTTTCACTCTTTCCTGTACTACGTGAAAACTATAGCCGGTAAACTTTCAACAGTAAAATGTTTTTTCATGTGACAAAAGAGAACAATTACATAAAAGTAATTTTAATGAGATGACTTAGTGTTAAACAATCGTCAGAACAGTATTGTTTTTATATGTTATTTACTCACACAGTAATTCTATATTTGTATAGGAACTTTATTATTATGCATTGTTGCTATAACTAACTTATGTAATACTCCAACTACAAGTGTTCAAGATATTAACTGTTAATCCGAAAAATCTGTTTACACCACTTGTTTCAAAATTATCCAACTTTGAGAGAATTCCAGTAATCCCACCTTTCGTTGGTGAAATGAGTAAACCAACAGTTGGTGGTGACAGGTATTGATTAGTTGTCTTCTTTCTAATATATCACTGCAAGTTTAGAATCGATTAGCAAATTAAAACAAACCGAATTGCAAACATTCCTTAGGAGTTGATCAGATGGGACATTCTATAATAGATGTAAGTTTTAATCCATAATTAAATGTTTAGAATATAGAGGTTCTCTAAATGTAGGCTCAGATTTCACTGTTGTAACAGAGTGAACAAACGTTTCACGATTCTCGCAAAACAGAAAAATATTCGCTAAAGAGAATGCCACCTAGAGTTTAAACGGATGTCATTGTTAAACATCAACAAACCGATCGCAACTTTAATTGTTATTTCTAAACACAATTTTCTGCTATTTTTTGCAGAGTATTTACATAAATGTATAATACCTTGTGATCTTAATGAACCTTCAACATCCTTAGAAAAGTTGGATAAACAAACCAACTTATTCACTGAATATCTTTCTGAAATATTTAAAATCTACCCGTTTTTCATAAGCAGCACTACGAAAGAGTAAATAATCACATTACAATGTTGACTTTTTCAAATCCATGTTTCTAGTGTACTATAGATCTACGAAGATTAAGGGATAACAAGAGCAGTTTGTCAAGACCCTTCAGTTTATTATAGTTCTATAATTACACCTTTGTTTAATAACACAGAAACTAACAAGCACACCTTCAGTCAAAACTATAATCAATAAAAATATATTTAATAATGTTAATGTGTTTAATTTAAACTGATACATTTCCTGAATTAATTAAAGAACTATTAATTATATGAATATTTCATTCCTCTAGAGGACACTACTAGACAGGAACGACTTTCAGGTGAATGCCACGTCCTGGCACAACTGTAACGAACTTAACATTATGCTGGATATCTCCCTGAAAGAGAAGAAAAGACTTCAATTACTAAGAAATAAGTAAAACAATTCTATTTCACACAGTTCAAATGTGATCGGAAATAATTATTACTTTTTACTTATTTTACTGCTTACTTTGTGATCTATCTTATATTCTTATCTCATCATCTGAAAGAAAATTATAATTTTGAGATTGTAAACAAACTTGTGTTTCTTACTCCATAATATTCAAAATTTAAAACTAACAATTTCTATCTTCTCAGAAGGAACTAGCATGTAAGCGCGTAAGATTCTGGACAAGGCTAGTTTGGCTTCCAGCTGCCCCATTCTCATGCCAATACAGTTTCTTGGTCCATGTCCAAAGGCTTGATAGGCCATGGGATGAATATCCTTCTTATTTTCAGGAAGAAACCTGTATATCATGACATTATAACAACTAAGTTTCAAATCAGATAAATTCCTAGTTCTCTCTCCAACTAAAAGTAAATATTTTCGAAGAAAAATATCAATAAACCTGTAAAAATAACACAAAGTTATCGGTATGTATTACGTATTTAGTGTTTACCTCTCAGGCTTAAACTCGTATGGCTCAGACCAGATCTCTGGTTCGTGATGGAGGTGCCAAACAGGGATCTGTATGACAGTGTCTTTGGGAATTTTAAAATCACCTAGCTGGTAATCCTCGTCAGATAGTCTATTAACAAATCTAAACAAATAAAAATACATGTATTCCTTGTCTCATTATTTGTTTAGCATCATTAGGAGTAGTGGAAGATTATTACCACTATACAATAGAATTGCATTTCTTCCAAAAGAATCTGAGGAAATTCTCACATGTTTTCACTGATATAGGTGTCGATAACTAATCCTGACATCATTAATTCAGTTGTAAAGGTTTTACAAATTATTGGAATAATTTATCTGTTAATTTCATGAGAATAAAGTTGGAAGTTTTTTTAAAAACGTGTCTTAAGTATCTTTATTTATAGGACAGTTCTGACTTGAGTACACAAAACTAGCATATTTTTGTTGTAAGTGATTCACTTGAATTAAAGTTAATACACCAGTTTTTGTATAAAATAAATTAGATTATTTATGAATATAGCTTCAACGTTTTGGTGTTGACTAATGATTATTATTTAACCAAAGATATTGGTTTAGGTAAAGAGCGCATTTTGAATTGAAAGAACAAACTTACCCCACAACTGGAGGGTACAATCGCAGAGATTCCGAGAAAACTTGGTCTAAATATCGAAGTTTGTTGACTGTGTTGTAATCTAAGACGCCCTAAAATTCAATATTAAGAATGAAAATAAATATTTGATGTTTTGATTAGAATTCGTATTAAAAATATATTTACAATAAATTTAGTATAAACTTTCTCAAACACCTGAGAGTAACAATCTATTGAAAAGGTTTTAAAACAGAAATTATTGAAGATTTTAGTCCAGAATTCTAGTTTATATTTTAGATACAGATAAAACTCATGTCTTACATCTTGTCCTAGGACATCATTTATATGGGTTCACCAATATATGGGTTGTGAAACCGAGGGCTGAACTTGTTGTTTCATAACTGTTCAAATAAACAAGACTGACATACTGTTTCTGTATCTATGATAATTATGTAATAAGTAGAAAAGCAGCATGAACATTTTGAATATTTCAACAATAATAATATCTAATACCTTTATGACATCTTTCCATGTTTTAATAAAACATTTAATAATACTTTTATTTAAAACAAAAATGTTCTCGAAACAAATATATTTAAGTACAGTTTGTGTACGTTTTATACAATATGAAAAATACCAATAGAAGACTGGTAAACACTAATATGTAAATTGAATGAGTTTAATTTCATACAGTTATTAATCAAACAAAAGGATCGTATAAATATGACATGTAGTCACTGTAGAATCATAACCTTAAAAAACACATACAAAGAGACTTTTTTATTAAATATCGGTGTTTCAAATCATACACATACAGAAGTAAGTAAAAAAACAAACAAACTGGTTTTCACTTTCCAACAGCCAATCATATGAGAGCACAATGAAATAACTAAGACACTTGTGTAACATAAATCAATCCATAATAAAGTTTCCTTTAATTAATACTTATTTTCACAGTTCATTCGTGAATTCATCGCGTCAATATGTGAGAATGTCAATATTGTTAACTGTGGTATGTCACAATTAAACAAATATTCAATACATGAATAGTTGAAAGAAATTGTTCACATACAGAAACAAGAGACATCACTTCAACTGCTTCCTTTATAATGTAGTTAACCAGAAACATACTATATTATGTAAGTACAGTAAGCTTACATAAATATTGTATTTACTACAACACGTTGACACGAGACTTACCCAGCCAATAAGAAAGAGATACAATTTGCTTTAATTTCCACATCTGTAATAAACTTCATCTGTTTCTTCCCTTCCTTCGAAGTTTCTGGTCAAATAAATGGACAAACGTGTATACAACGTAACCAAATAGAGATTTGACTAGTTCTGTATCTTTTTTTACACATCAGATTAGTTACCTTGATTAAAATATAGGTATATGCTACGTTGAGAACAGTAAAATACAGTTTAATGTGACCTGGTTTGATGGACTTGTAGCTGCTGGATAACCGTTGCTAAGACAAAGTGAACAAAACAAAAAAAAAATGAAAGAATTTTGGTTCACGATTAGTGGAATACGTAAAGATGTGAACATGTTTACCTTAGAAATAAATAGAAGTTTCAAATGTTTAGTAAATATGTACAACATTTTGTTAAAAGGTAGAGAACAGAAGGGTTTCAGAATCAAATTACAACGTCATAGTTCCAAGTGATGTTCGATAGAATAATAATTATCACATGAAACAGTAAATATTGTACTTGACCAATTTCTCGAACAACGAGTGTCAAATAAACCTATGGCCTACAAAACTGTTACCAGGTTGCTAATTGCAATTCTAGATATTTAAATATACGTTAAATTCATATATATATTCAGGCAACAACCTGAAATTCACATGTAACTTTACATCTATGTAACAATTCTATAAACTGACGTTACTAGACTGTAACATTAAATTTAGTTGATGAATGAAAACTGTTTCACAGACACTCGTATCTTCGTCATTATTGTAGATACTTTAAAAATGTAGTTTGTTTTTTAATCTTTAAAATGTGTTATTTTTATGTTCACCTTTCTCATCATTAGAAACATCTTTTGTTGGCTCGTCTTCACCAGCTGTCAGGTGTTTAACAGTAACATTTTCAATGTCTTCTTCAGCCATTCGAGCATCCAACATCATCTGCAGAAGATCAGATCTTTGAAGCTAAAAAAAGAGAAAATATTTATATATACATAACGTGGTGATTAACCAATAAAACGATTTTACAGTAAAATACGAATGTTATTTGTAGGAGAATAACTGAGTTATAAAATATGTGTTCATCTCAGTTATATTAATGTTGACATAGTGAATAATTCTAAGTTTTGAAAATACACCTTCCTAATCAATATATACTCCAGTTTTCAATAAGAGTATAACTTACATTTATCTGTTAACTAAATAAAAATACTTAAGTATCAAGAAGTAGTATTTCATCAAATATATTTGTATACATCCTATTTTAGATTTATCTTTAAATAGAAACACGAAAATGTTCAGCAATAGCATTTTATCCAATCATTTTGTTATTCATCCAGTTTTCAGCTTTGTTTGGTAACTAATATTCTCAAGATTACTTTAGATTAAATGACATTCAAACATATTTTGAACAAATATGATCTTGTGCTTGGCGAGTAAACATTAATACGTAAATTGTCAGATCTACGTCACAAAAGTCCAGTTTCATCACATGCAGTGCAGGATGATGTCTGTTGAGAAATACCGTTCTTTGAATAAAATTACTTCAAACACCACTTCTGATTTATAACCATTTATGGCTATTTCACGTGATAATTTGAAATTGTTTTTTTCCGAAAAGTTCGTAAAAGTTATAGTTATTATAGATATGATGAGAAACAGAAAATGTTTTACCTCAGGATTTCTTCGTCTATTCTCTATCACTTTTGTAACTCCTTCGATTAAGGATCTCCCTGGAGTTGAAGACAAATGATGCCATATGACATCCACCAGTTTCCGAATTGGATTAAGGATATTGTAAAGCTCAGGAAAGCACACTAAAAATCAAGGTCGTTTATCAGTAAATCTCTGTATAAATTTAAATCACCCATTGTCTAATACCAGATAATTAAAATTTTGTTCTCGTTAACTGTATCTTCGTTCATAAATAGTTCATTTTTGTTCAAAATTTCAAACTTTGGCATTATAGATATCACTCAAAGTCTTAACGTAAAGTTTTCATTCTTACAAGTGTCCCCATTTTATTTTGAAATCCAATCTCTTGTGGGCATTGCTTTTGAGAGAAAAAATACGAATTATGAATTATGAGATATTTGGTGTTTAAATAGAATGAAAACACAAGCTAACGAAAACATACTTAATAAAAAGATGAGAAACTCGTAACTCTGAGTGTTGGTATAAGCTATGGAATTGGTTAGAAAGGTATCTTTTGGATTACGCTGGACATTCGTCTGGATTCCGAAAGCCGTTTGACCAAGGACATCAACTGTTAGTCCTTGGTACATCTTGTATATATCGAAGTCTTCTTCTGTTTTGGCTTTTTGGTCAATTTTCTCCAGAAGGACTCCAACACATTTCTGCATGATTGGTGTCATCTGAAACACAAATTAGCTTATTGCAGAGTTGTATTTAAATTAAATAAGTTTACTTTTAAGCATGTCGGATTATAATTAATATATTTAATTATTGATAAATGGCACAATTATAAATTTCACATGGTAAATTTAAATTATGTAACATAAAATCAAAGGTCAACAAAGAAGAATTTGGTCCAATGAATTAAACGAGACTCTTACAAACTGGATGTCATCATTTATGATTCGAATAGTTATAAAAACTAATTATATACAAAATAACTGATTCTAAGACTTCATCAGGCAACCCATTGTAAGACCAACCATATTTTTATAAAAATAAAGTTATTTTAGACAACTCCTATACTACCAATTGTACATCTGTGTTATCTAACTTTACCATTCTCGCCATTAAATACAAAAAACAGAGAAAATGATACTATCAATCATTAGACAACCATAAATACTTCAATTAAATTAACCTCCTTTTCACAGGTAGAAGAAAAAGTAACATAGAAACACCTGATGAGTCTTAGTTGTATTTGAGATAAATTATAAACACAAAACGTTCACAATCAACTTATAACTTGTATTTTAATATTAGTTTAGTGAAATATGAGAACTATTAACTATATGTGAACTGTTACAACCGTCTTAAAGTTTAACTAGTTTACTAATATAAAAGTAAATAATAAATGTAATGTTACTTTGAATGATAGGAAGATTCCATCATGTCAACAGAAATAATTTTATGATCTTCGAAAGGCTTAGCAACATTCTGTTTGTTTACTTTATAAATCTGTTGAATTAAAAAACAAACGTCTTTTACCGTCTATTCACGGATATAAAGAAACACATGAATAAAGAATACAAACTAGACAGATAAATATACAGAAATATAGAAACAGATTTGTACCCAGGAAAGAAAGATGAAAACACAGAAAGGGAGGAAAACTAAATAAATAGCGACTAGCCACAGGCAGATATATTAATATACAGAAATACAGATATATATTTCATATTTTCTACAAGTGTGATACTTTGGTAATGGTGGTGAAAATAGATTTTGTAATTTCTGCAGTAGTGTTTAAATTTATAAAAGAATATAACGTAGATGCATGTAAGAAGTGTCTGACGATAGTTACTGTTTTCAGAATGTATTGAAATAATGTTTAAGTTATCGACTAAATACAATACTTACCTGTTTCATCTTACTGGAACTGAAGGTTGGAGTGAGGAGACTACGAACTTCCTTCCAGTGTTTTCCACGTTTGAAAACAAATTGTGATTTCAGTTCTTTCATTGGCTGCGTACCTCCAGGGATTAACACCTATAGACATAAGCGAAATATTATACACATAAGTGATTGATAACACTATGTAACAAAATTTTTACTTTCTCTTGTTCCTGGGCAGAAAATTGCTTATGCGTATAGTAAATAGAAAAGACCTATTTTTCTCTTCAAACTTTTCTTTTGTGACCTGGGTAATAAAATTGTCAAATTTATCCCTTTTTTCAGAACATTCCAGGTAGATTCAGTGCTGAGTAGGCAATAGAGAATTTTCTTGAACTTACAACAATTTCGAAGAACTTTCTAGAATGTTGTAGAACTTTCAAGAATTTACAAGAACCTTTTCGAATTTTCTAGAGCTTTCCATACTAATATATATTCAGGGCTCATCACCCATAACTTCAGTTGTGTTTTAGTTGCATAAGTGAACACATAAACTTATCTGATTTTATCAGAGATGGCATCAAGAAGCTGGAAGCATTCTCCAGACACATTCTGCTACGTATGTGGCCAATTTATCAAGACAATAGCGATAAAGTACTCTGTGACAGCATCTGCCACAATGTGTGAAGCCTACAAGACATATTTCGGCATGTCTGTTGGGTATCAAGACATACCCTGGGCACTTTATTTTACCTGCGACTACTGCAAAAAAACTCTAGAAGGTAAGACGGACAGTTTTTGCTTGCTTGAATGGAAAGATTTTATATTATACAAATTTTAAACCTTTCAAAATTTAAATATCTTTTATTTTATCTAAATTTCCAGTAGTATAGAAAAAATATCACGTATAAAATATTTTGCACGAATTTCTTACACAATAGTTGTGGAAGAAGTAAGTTTATTCTTCATAATAACAATTTTATTTTATTCTTTTACAGGATGGTACAGAGGGGAAAAGAGAGCCATGAAGCTCGCTATTTCAAAAATTTGGTGTGAACCCACTGACCGCTCAAGCAATTGCTACTTCTGAATGGTGGTCCCTTCCAAACATCGGGCTGGCAAGAATGCATCTGCTATCATGTATCCGGACCTTCCATCGTCTATCGCTCCAGTGCCACACTGCTCCGAGCTCCCTGTACCCACTCCGCCAGAGAGAAAGCAGCCATCCTCAGAAGAGAGCAGCAAATCAGAGGAGGAGGCAGACGTTGAAGATCAGATTACAATTTAAGAGATGCAGCTGGTGAGAGAAACCCTTACTACCCCAACCAAAGAGACCTCAATGACTTGATCAGAGATCTTTGTCTAACAAAGTCGAATGCCGAGCTTTTGACATCTAGGCTCAAGAAGTGGGATTTGTTAAATGAAAGTGTGCAAGTCGCAAGTCAGAGGAAGCGCCACAGACATTTTTCAAGCTTCTTCACTCGTCAAGATGGGCTCTGATTCTGCCACAATGTATCCGGTTTGTACGAGGCAATTTGAATTATATGTAAACAGAACGAGTGGCGCCTCTTCATTAATAGCTCATCCAGAAGCCTCAAAGCTGTGCTGCTCCATAACGGGAATAAGTATCCGTTTCTTTCCCTGGCTCATTCGGTGCACTTCAAAGAGGAATACAACAGAGTCAAGATCTTGCTACAAGCCTTGAAGTATGATGAGTATGGCTGGAAGGTTATCAGAGACTTCAAAATGGTGGTATTCTTGAGGGGTCTCCAAGGAGGCTTTAACAAGTGTTACTGTTATCTTTGCCTTTGGGACAGCAGGGACACCGTTATGCACTACAAGAAGTAGTGTCCACAACGGACCGAGTTCTTTGTGGGGGTGGAACAATGTCAAGTGTGAGCCACTAGTGGACCTCCAGAAAATGTTGTTTTCACCATTGCTAAAAATGGGTCTTATGAAACAATTTATCACAGTTCTTGATAAGGAGTCTGCAGCCTTCAAATATCTTCCAGACTTCTTCTCTAAACTGTCTGAGGGAAAGGTCAAAGCTAGTGTTTTCGTTGGACCGCAAACAAAGAAGATCCTAGAGTGCACAGAATTCCCCAAGAAGCTTCTGTAGGAAGGAAAAACAGCTTGGGGCAGCTTTGTCGCAGTGGTTCGGGGCTTCGTGGACTATCACAAAGCCGAAAATTATGTGGAACTAGTTGAGGCTGTGGTTAAGAAATACGGTAAAAATGGGCTGCAGGATGTCCCTGAAAAACCATATCCTTGACGCTCATCTTGATAAATTCAAGGAGAACATGAGATCAATCTCAGAGAAGCAAGGCGAGCGTTTCCACCAAGATATACTGGACTTTGAACGCTGCTACCAAGAAGTGTATAACGAAACATGATGATAGACTATATTTGGAGGCTGATACATGAAAGTGATTTACATTACAGTCACAAATCTCGAAAAACTACTCACTTCTAAACATTTTTGTACAGCTTTAGTGTAAATACATGTAAATCTTGATTCATATGTTGTTTGTATTCAACAACATTTTTATTCAAGGGAATAATGGCCATTTTCTGTACTTTTACAACATAAGCGATTAAGAAATAACACATACTACACATGAACGAACTTTGTATTCATTGTGTTATTTATCATAAAGAGAACATAGTCTAAGGACGAAGACTAAAATGGAAATATTTACGTCCTCTCTGGCGTAATTCGATTTAACATACATACGTTTTCACTGACAAAAGATAACATTTGCGTACATTTTAGTGTAATATATCTTTAATTTGCTATCGGTCGTAGATTACTTGTTTCTAACTGAAATCAAACTACTTAAAATACGTAATACTTAGCTATGACATCATTGCACGAGCACGAGGCAGACAAACAGATTCACATTGTGTTGTATAACATTATATTTATATAAAATGTTCATACAGAACACCTGTGTGGAACAGTGAAATAAATGTGACTATACCTTACAACAGGTGGGGTTCAGAGGTACGACTGCGGAAACAAAATGCTAGAAACTGGGTTTCTATACCCGTTGAAGACAAAGCACAAATAGCTCTTTGTGTATCTTTGTGATTAACTACGAACCAACTCCTGTAAGAATTTATTAAATGGTAAAGGAAAGAAACTGTCAGTTATTTTAGTGTTGTGGAAAAATTATTGACACATTTTTATCCTTATAATAGACTGTCACTTTTTCAACACCCTTGTTGTTTAAAATGTTACAAGTATAACATTGTTTAGTCAAATAAACTAGTGATTTTCAAAGTAGTTTGTTGGTGGTGTTTTCTTACCGGTCTACTCGTAAACTTTTGGAAATCCTTAATTTGAATTTGTCTCAAAAGGTCCAAATCGGCTACAATAATCATAGGTAATCGTCCGAGGTAGTATCTAGGAAATAAATTATGCAGTGTTTAGTAACAGATGTTCTAGAAGTTAAATGAAACAGAACCGTTTCTAATTTATTTGGTTCCTTTAACAAGTTGTGTGGAAATATTTGATAAAGCTTATATAAAAGATATTTACAGAAGACATGATCTTTATTAGTCAAGGGTTAAGCAAATATCTGATAGAAATGTGTATTAGTATATTATATATTATCTTTATCCATCTCGGATAATGCTATGTTACATATGATTAGTTTGTTAGTAACACAAATAAAATATTTTTTTACCTTTTCTTTCAATTTGTTAGATATAGCCTCATATTAAACACATTTAAGTTATTCTTAATATTTTATTTATGTTTGTAAAACAACAGACTAGAACAAATATATATAAATTCATGTCCAGTTTCATACGTGTTACTTCCCAGAAAGAACCAATAGTCTTTATTGTAGAGATAAATGTAAACCTGTCTATAATATTTGTACTTGATGTAGTCTCGCTTTAACAGAATGAAGTCAGAGAAAAGTTTCAACGTATGTTCTATAGATGGCGCTCATATAAATAAATAAAAATTCACGTTAACAATTTAGTCATTATCTGAAAGCTGTAAAACAACTTACCCACAAATCTTCCCATACTTTTTTATCCATTCTTCATGACATTTAATAGCACCCTTTAATAGAGAGAAAAATATATACATTAATTATGTATGTTGAAGATAAAGTAAAAACTTTAACAAACGCTGTAATCCATCAAAAAATGTTGAGTACAATTATGATAAAGTTAATTGTCTTTCCAATACACTTCTGAGAATCATTAAGCTTGAGCCAACAAACTGACAATTATTAATCCTGTAGTACAACATACAATTTACTCTACAAAGTAGAGTCTATTAAAACAAGTCCTTGTTTTTGTTTAATTGTAAACAGATCGTTTACACACGTTTCGTTTTTAAACTATTTATATATAATGTTTCTATCGAAATTAATCTTATTTTTCGTAGCCCACATTTTACATTTTTACAAGAAATATTTTTCTTGGTTTAAAAAAGTCTAAATCCCAGTATTCTTATTCTGTAAACGTAGACCTTGAGAGGAAAAATTACATGTCGTAAAAAATGGTTTAGTTGTTGTATTTCATATTTAAACAAAGCTGAAACCAAACATGTTCATGTGATAGCTCAAAACTCCCAATTCGTTGATTTTTTAAAATTTTTTGAACTTCCAAGAAACTTAATTTAAACTTATAATAATAGATTTTCTCGAATTTTGTTTCAAATATTAGAATTCAAGTATATTGTTTCGAAACCTTGGTTTGAAATTCTCTCAAGTTTCCAAAGAAAAGGTTTGGTTTTGGTCCTGGAATGCCAAGGTTTTGAAAGAAAGACAACTTCTTCTGTCGCCACCTGTGGTAGAAGAAGACAAAACTGTTACGTCACTCTAACTAGTTTAATGGTAAAAAATAAAAGAAACATAAAACTGATCAGTAATCAAATAATCTATAATCATTACATCAGATCTCACATTTCGCATCTTGAAAAGTGACATTCTTAATTCGTAGTAGGATAGAAAACTCGTCTTTCGTGTACTAAAGATTTTTTAGATGTGGCATTTTGTACTTGAATACATAACGATTATAAAACGTAAAGACAGTATTGTGTATTTAAAGTAAGGAAATAGTTAAATGATTAGTCTAGACTATATGTTTATAGAGTTACGTTCATAGGGTTCTGAACAAATCTGAAGGCCGTGCAATGAGAAGTTATATCTACAATCTACACCCAATCTTCCATCACCTAAATCATGATGCCATCTGTACCTTCCGTAATCCTAATACCAATTCTTCATTGTTTGTTGAAGTTAAAAAATCTTTCCCATGGCCACGCGTCTTTATTTGAAGACTATGAATACTGAAACACAAGAATCTCAATCTTCCTTATAAAGTGTTTAATGTCATTTGGAAAATTAAATTTCAAGGTTTGATTCTCATAAAATTCTTATAATATTATTTATAACGACAGGAGCGCCACTTTGTACACGTGGGAAAATTTTTTATTTATCCAAATTAAATCTTTCCATGTGAAGATAACTCCATGAAACGAGATGTACTTCCTCAAGGTCCCCCAGAGAGAGTGTTATGTTTTAAGATTAAATAAAATCAAATATTAAGAGTAACAAATATTTTTATGTCTTACTTTGAAGTTTTTAGCTATTTCGTGCTGTGTTGTAGCCTACAGATTGCATAAACCTTCTCATGAATCATAATATGCTCACGTTTTACTGGCGTCGCTACAGTACGAATTACAAAGCTAAGGGATCTTGAAAATGTTGATAAACTTCCAAATGAAGATTGCTTGCACACAGCCAGCTGTGTTACAAACATAACGTGATGATCCCCAACCAGATAAGCCGAATTAAAACAAGTTGAATGTATGGAAACTTACAATTCAATGTTCCTAAATTCTACTTTTAAATTAATATGGAAACATACCAAAGTTCTGAATTAAAATATGAATAATATTAATGGTGGTCCCAAAGAGTAATTACGAAAACCAATTACTTTACTTAATCAGACTGAATTAATCAGCTACAATGGTTTCTAACAACTGAATAATTCTTCGGTACATCTACCTTACAGTATCTTTAGAGCTTGAAAGAACAATAAACGTCGCCATATTTGCAATCATGAAATGGAAGGTCCTCAACTTACCCATCCTACGTCATGTTACAAATATTCGTATATTGTTTGAAATAATCCATTGAAATGCTAAATTACAAGCAGAGGCCTTTCTAGAATTTTTTATTTGAGCGCGATAAGTTTTTTTTGTGTTTTGAATTTCCCGCAAAGCAGTGTAAGAATAGAGGGAAGGCAGCTAGCCATCACCACCCACCGCCAACTCTTGGGCTACTCTTTTACCAATGCATAGTTAGATAACTAGGGTAAACAAATTAAAACTTTGATATTAACTGGAGTCACAACAAAGTGGAAATGATTGAGGTCTCACTGTATACATGACTTGTGACCAATTATCTTGTTCAAACTTGGTGACGTCATAGAAATTTTAATTATAATGTTATAGATGTTAAAGCTATCAAGTAAACCAGTTTTATTTAGTCAGCTGTATTTGTTTCAAAAAGCAGGCTAATGGGTAATGTTGGAAACAGTTCTTATCCATACAAATTAAAATAAACCCTCGGATACGAAGATAACCTCATAAAACTAGTTGTACTTCCTCACGTTTCCACATCAACAGTGTTCTCTTTAAATAAAACCAAAACTAAGAGTAACAAATATGTTTATGTCTTACTTTCAAGTTATTAAGATGTTTTTCTTGGATTATTTATCTGAGGGGCGTAAGGAACAAATAACTGGTGTAAAAAATTAAAACATTTGTATTAACTTGAATCACAATAAAAACTTCAAGGTTAAAATAATTATGTGATGTTTAAATGTGTTAAAGTAGAGCCTTTCAAGTTAAACATTCAAATTGTGTTTTAATATTTCTAGATGTAATTAGAAAATTAAAAATCAATATATTTAACTCTCACTTCTGTATTAGTTTCGGAATTAAAATCCTTCAAGTTTTACATTCTAAATACGTTTTTACATTTGTTACAAAATCTATGTAATACCTATATAAACCAGGAAACCTCTGATTCTTGATAGATCCATCTATTTCATTCAACTCACCAGGTAGTAATTTCTACTTAATCACTAATTAGGTTAATGTTTTTCCTATTGTGTCATCACCTTAGTTTGGTTTTGTTAACAAAACAGTTTCTATCTAGTTGTCTGTAAAACCACCTACCTGAGCCACGTCACCACCAATAACAATAGAACAGTAACGACCAACAACATCATCTTTACTGGTTATTATTTGGTGTAGTTTCTTTACTATATTTTTATAATGTGTGACTGCGACACCTGGCGGCTAGAGTATGTTTTGTAATTTTGTTGTTTTCAAAGGTGCATGTGTTGATATCATATACACATACAGTCATGAATGTATCGAGCGTATTTAATACACAGGTATTCAAAGTACCTCTAGGTATTAATTATCGTTTCTTTTATTGATTGTAAATTTGCTTGTTTTGTTATGTATTACATTTTATCTATCACTATAAGCCATTTACGTTACCCACCTTTATCTTTACTTTTCTATAATTTATTCATTTATCATCCGACTTTAACTTGAAACACTTTCACGTGAAATATCTCTGTTTTCTCATTCTACAACTAAGACTTAATTCAGTTGTACTACTTTATAACAGGCCATACCTGGCCCACGTTATTAATTTTGTAAGCTTATTTTTATGAATGAAGACGTAACTTTCAGAACATTACTATACTGTGTAGATTGAAAGAATTGTTGAGTTTATGATTCATTGAGTTCAGTGTTAATCAATGAGTTACAGCGACAACTGCTACGCCTATTACTTTGAATTTCAGTTAGTCAGCTAGTAAGTGAGCACAAGAGTGTTTCTTGTCACTCGATGAGAGAGAAATTTCTGGTAGTAAATTTATTTGAGAGCTAAACTTACATTAGTATCAGAATTTCTGTTAACACTTACTGATGGACTTGTGACTACAGTACCTGTGAAAATAGGATGTAACAAACGTTATTGAATAAATAAATAAATTCATTATCATTACGTGTACCGTAATTCACACGAATTTTATTAACCCAGTAGAACACACCAAATCATATCACAATTTGCATCACTTGTGTCAGAACTATAAGTACTATGGGGAAGATAAAGTCAGAAAACCCAGCGTCATGAGTATACGTCACTGTTAATGGTATAGCCACAAACAGACTAACAATCTCCTGAGACAAGAAGGACAATACATCAACAGATCATTCGAACTGTTTCTAAGATATATTACACTTAGATGATACATAAGTGGTCCCTGCTTCATTTTTCAGGTGTACAACTTCATAGTACAAAGTACTCATTTTCTTTAGCTTGATTAATAAAACTGCACATCGGTAAGGATTTCAACTGTGAACGTCACTCAAACAAACTGCGTCACATTTAAATTTAACATTGACAATGTTTCTAACGACACACAAGCTTATTAAACTGTTTGCGTCACTGTTGACAAATGTTACTGAGCAAATTTATCAGAAAGACTTCGTTTATTCACTCACACACACACACACGTTAAACACCTAATAAAAATAATAGGACAATAGTAGGTATTATTATTAAGAGGAAGTTAATCATTTAACTATTTAAATAATTATATTATTATAAAGAAGGTAATGCATTATTACAACTTTATTATATCTATGGAAATTACAGTTCATAAGTGTGTTTTTCACTTCACATTAAAATGTAATTTAACTTTATACAAAATGTGTCGCTAGATGGCAGAAAAAGTCCGCGTTATACTCATTTTCCTGCTTTCGAATTACACGTGGAGCTACTCAAGGTCCATTTGCGATAGACGTCTAATATCGTATTGATAGACTTGAGGGAGGTGCTGCTAGTTAATACAACCTGTCATCAACTCAACCCTTGGGTTTCTGTTATCAACAGACTCTGTGATGGACTGTTACATTATAACGTTCTCACTAATGAAATTTCAACATCGTTCGGTGATGAGATTTAAGCTCACCACGCAAAGATTGTTAGGTTCATCTACAGAACGATTCACCATAATATTGTTTACCGTTTAGTTCAAGGTTTAAAAATCTTCATGTCAAACATACTCAACACTATATGACGCCCACATTTAGAGTTGTTACCTTTTCCAGACTTACTGACATTGGTTGAAATTCTCCCCAAAGTGCAATAGTTTGGAAACAATAACGAATAAACAGATTTATTGGATTATCGGGTAATATCTTAAACAATTTGTAGTTGCAGTATTGTATAATAGTATTGTTTTGTGTGTTTGTTTTTGAATTTCGCTCAAAGCTACATGATGGTTGTCTGTGCTAGCCGTCCATAATGTAGCAGAGTAAGACTAGAGGGAAAGTAGCTACCGTGTTTCTCCGATAATAAGACCTACCCATAAAATAAGACCTAGTGTGATTTTTGGGGATAGTTTTAATATAAGCCCTACCCTTAAAATAAGCCCTAGTTAAGAGTGGCAGGAAGAGGAAAGAAATAAAAAAAAATAATTTATTAATTAGTTTAATAGTTAGTTAATTTGTTTGTTTAAGTATTAATCAGTTAGTTTAATAGTTTAATAATAGTTTATTTTAAATGGTTAGTTTAATAGTTTTACTTTGTAACTTCATTTTTTAATATATCAAAATAAGACATCTCCCGAAAATAAGCCCTAGTGTCATATTTTGGAAGGAAAATTAATATAAGCCCTGTCTTATTTTCGGAGAAACACGGTAGTTATCACTTCCCCCCGCCAACTCTTGGACTACTCTTTTACCAATGGTAGTAGGATTAGTCGTCACATTATAACGTCTCCACGGTTGAAGGGGCGAGCATGTTTGGTGTGACGGGGATTCGAACCCGCAACTTACAGATTATTACGAAATGAGTGCTTTAACCACCTGGCCATGCCGGTCCCTTTTGAAATTATTACACATGAATGGTTGAATGTGGACATTTACTGAGATAGACAAACAATATATACAGTGTTGTAATCGATGATACAGTGTATTTAAAATATTTGTAATGCTCACACAGTAGGCAACATAAATCGAAGTTCATGTGATAAATCATTCGAGAATAACCTAAGATAATTTGTTTGGATGCACATTGTGTGACTATATTAGACAACAACTCTGGTTATAATAACTTATGTTACTGTAACTAGTCAGCTGTATCTAATATTAAATATATATCTTTCACTATGTTAAACAAGGTCAGGTTTTCAATTCTCAACCTTAACTACCCACTATAGTCCACCATGATTTTATCGTGACTGATCAGAGACAAGGCTGCTAATGAATACCACCCGTTGCCAACACTTTCACTGCTCTAATTAAACAGTTGGATTTTATTACTAACTCCACCATGTAGCCGTGAACTAAACATAAATATGTTTAACTGTATCGTGTTTAACACAAAAAATTTGAAAATGCAAAGAGTCTAACGTTTAGAAAATTAGCCATTTTCAATTTTGAAGAGATAGATTTGTAGGAAGAACTGCTAGTCACCACCACCACAGCCAGCTTTTGGGCTTCTCCTATCAACTGTTATATTTTAATGATGTGATTAACAAAATAGCAACATAATTGAAGCTCACGACGCACAAATTGCTAGGCCTATCTATAAAGGAATCGAACACAATATTTCTTAAAGCTAAGATTTTTAAATCTAGTTTAGTCCAACTTTTGAAAATCTTCAGATATAAACACCTAACATGTCTGTTGTACGAACACTCCAGTTATTTCTAATAATCAAAATATTGAATATTTTGTGTATTTAACCAGGATAAAATAGTTAGTTTATTTTTTATAAAACAATCTTAAATTATAGATGAATAGCATAGTTCGCTCTTACGCCTTTACTTATCTTTACCGTCCACGTGTATAAATTATTGTAGTATTGTATGATGTCATTAACCTATTTAACAAGAAATAGTTAGTTAGTTAGTTATCACCATTAGATTACATCAAGGAACATAGGGCCGCAATCACTTGCGGATTCTTCAACAGGTATTTATGTGAGTAGGTTATTAGCCCGCTGCACCGAGCCGTCCCTATTTTAGTAGTGTAAGACTAGAGGGAAGGCAGCTAGTCATCACCACCCACCGCCAACTCTTGGGCTATTCTTGTACCAACGAATAGTTGGATTGACCGTACATTATAACGCCCCCACGGCTGGGAGGGCGAGCATGTTTGGCGCAATGCGGGCACGAACCCGCGACACTCGGATTACGAGTCGAACGTCTTACGCGCTTGGCCATGCCAGGCCTAACAAGAAATAGGTATATAGTTAATTCACTAGAGTATTTTGTGTTTGAAGGTGTCCATGATTTAATATTTTTAGAGGAAAGAATACCAATACACTTGTCTCGGTGTTAAGATACGTCTTTAATAACTGTTATATTTCCTTTTAACATGCTCGTATTTTCAACCATAGCAGTGTTATAATGCGAAGGTGTATCGCACTCTAGTACGTGAAATAGGGGCCGAAAGTTGGCGGTGCGCGATGTCAACTAGTTACCTTCGGTCTAACTTATCACTGTTACACTAGGAACAGCTTGGATTTTTTTCCATTTTTTGCGTTTTATTTCTGAGAATCCAAAAATTACTCACAAATTGATAAATAATATGACCGTGTTTATTTTTCAAAAAATCATTAATCAGCTTTGGCATCGGGTCCACGAGTTGACTGCAATCACACCTCAATTATGGCCTCAATTAGTTTATCTTTCGTAGTACAGTCTTTTCGCCTAAGTCTTTCATTACAAATCGCCCAAAGATTTTCAATATGATTTAAGTTCGGAGAGTGTCCAAGCCAGTCCAGCACCTTTATTCGCGTTGTGATCATAAAATTCTTCACAAGTTTCGATGTATGACACGGAGCCAGATCTTGCTGAAAATGCCAGATGCATCTGGAAATCTCTTTTTCAATTCTGGAACGACTCTTCTCTGCAAAACTTTGATGTACTGTGATCCTCGCTTTATACCTTCTAAGATATGTAAGCCTCCGACGCCATAGTAGCTGAAAAAGCCCCAAAACATCTTCTTCAAGGGATGTTTTACCAACTGATTGATGTGAGATTCTCGAAGTTTCTCACCTGGATATCTGCGAACATGCAGACTTCTTTGACCCTGTACGAAGAAATGAGTCTCGTCACTAAATAACACCTTCCTCCATTGTTCTTGCGTCCAGCTCTTGTATTTCAACCTCTATTGATAGCGTTTTCTCTTCATTAAATTGGTAAGATGTTGTTTTTTACTGATCTTCTTGCTCTTCTAACGTAATTTTGAATGACGTTATATTCCTTTAAATTAAAATAGATCGACCGCACTGCAAAACACAGCTAATGACCCCGTCTGTGTGAAAAACATGACTATTAAAGGAAATCAGCAGGTCCAGCAAGCCCACACTGGCCACCATACTGAAAATATTGTAAAATGACCATTTGTTTCAATTAATTTGCACAAGGGTGTATGTTTTGATTTATCTTTCTATAATATTCGCTGTGTGCTGACGTCAGCTTTTCACTCTTTCCTGTACTACGTGAAAACTATAGCCGGTAAACTTTCAACAGTAAAATGTTTTTTCATGTAACAAAAGAGAACAATTATATAAAAGTAATTTTAATGAGATGACTTAGTGTTAAACAATCGTCACAACAGTATTGTTTTCATATGTTATTTACTCACACAGTAATCCGATATTTGAATAGGAACTTCATTATTATGCATTGTTGCTATAACTAACTTATGTAATACTCCAACTACAAGTGTTCAAGATATTAACTGTTAATCCGAAAAATCTGTTTACACCACTTGTTTCAAAATTATCCAACTTTGAGAGAATTCCAGTAATCCCACCTTTCGTTGGTGAAATGAGTAAACCAACAGTTGGTGGTGACAGGTATTGATTAGTTGTCTTCTTTCTAATATATCACTGCAAGTTTAGAATCGATTAGCAAATTAAAACAAACCGAATTGCAAACATTCCTTAGGAGTTGATCAGATGAGACATTCTATGATAGATGTAAGTTTTAATCCATATTTAAATATTTAGACTATAGAGGTTCTCTAAATGTAGGCTTAGATTTCACTGTTGTAACAGAGTGACGATTCTCGTAAAACAGAAAATTATTTGCTATAGAGAATGTCACCTAGAGTTTAAACGGATGTTATTGTTAAACATCAACAAACCAATCGCAACTTTAATTGTTATTTCTAAACACAGATCCTTGCTATTTTTAGAAGAGTATTTACATAAATGTATAATTCCTTGTTATCTTAATGAACCTTCAACATTCTTAGAAAAATTGATTAAACAAACCAACTTATTCACTGAATATCTTTCTGAAATATTTAAAATCTACCCGTTTTTCATAAGCAGCACTACAAAAGAGTAAATAATCACATTACAATGTTGACTTTTTCAAATCCATGTTTCTAGTGTACTATAGATCTACGAAGATTAAGGGATAACAAGAGCAGTTTGTCAAGACCCTTCAGTTTATTATAGTTCTATAATTACACCTTTGTTTAATAACACAGAAACTAACAAGCACACCTTCAGTCAAAACTATAATCAACAAAAATAGATTTAATAATGTTAATGTGTTAAATTTAAACTGATACATTTCCTGAATTAATTAAAGAACTATTAATTATATGAATATTTCATTCCACTAGAGGACACTACTAGACAGGAACTACTTTCAGGTGAATGCCACGTCCTGGCACAACTGTAACGAACTTAACATTTTGCTGGATATCTCCCTGAAAGAGAAGAAAAGACTTCAATTACTAAGAAATAAGCACAAAAATGTCTGTTCTACACAGTTTAAATCTGCTCGGAAATAATTATTACTTTTTACTTATTTTACTTAATTTATTTGAGATAACTGTGATTGTAAACAAACTTGTGTTTCTTACTCCATAATATTCAAAACTTGAAACTTACAATTTCTGTCTTCTCAGAAGGAACTAGCATGTAAGCGCGTAAGATTCTGGACAAGGCTAGTTTGGCTTCCAGCTGCCCCATTCTCATGCCAATACAGTTTCTTGGTCCATGTCCAAAGGCTTGATAGGCCATGGGGTGAATATCCTTCTTATTTTCAGGAAGAAACCTGTATATCATGACGTTATAACAACTAAGTTTCAAATCAGATAAATTCCTAGTTCTCTCTCCAACTAAAAGTAAATATTTTCGAAGAAAAATATCAATAAACCTGTAAAAATAACACAAAGTTATAGGTATGTATTACGTATTTAGTGTTTACCTCTCAGGCTTAAACTCGTATGGCTCAGACCAGATCTCTGGATCGTGATGGAGGTGCCAAACAGGGATCTGTATGACAGTGTCTTTGGGAATTTTTAAATCACCTAGCTGGTAATCCTCGTCAGATAGTCTGTTAACAAGCCTAAACAAATAAAAAGTACATGTATTTCTTGTCTCATTACTCGTTTAGCATCGTTAGGAGTAGTGGAAGATTATTACCACTATACAATAGAATTGCATCTCTTCCAAAAGGATCTGAGGAAATTCTCACATGTTTTCACTGGTAAAGGTTTTGATAAATAATTCTGACATCATTAATTCAGTTGTAAAGGTTTTACAAATTATTGGAATAATTTATCTGTTAATTTCCTGAGAATAAAGTTGGAATTTTTTTTAAAAACGTGTCTTAAGTATCTTTATTTATAGGACAGTTCTGACTTGAGTATACAAAAATAGCATATTTTTGTTGTAAGTGATTTACTTGAATTAAAGTTAATACACCAGTTTTTGTATAAAATAAATTAGATTATTTATGAATATAGCTTCAACGTTTTGGTGTTGACTAATGATTATTATTTAACCAAAGATATTGGTTTAGGTAAAGAGCGCCAATTTGAATTGAAAGAACAAACTTACCCCACAACTGGAGGGTACAATCGCAGAGATTCCGAGAAAACTTGGTCTAAATATCGAAGTTTGTTGACTGTGTTGTAATCTAAGACGCCCTAAAATTCAATATAAAGAATGAAAATAAATATTTAATGTTTTGATTAGAATTCGTATTAAAAATATATTTACAATAAATTTAGTATAAACTTTCTCAAATACCTGAGAGTAACAAGCTATTGAAAAGGTTTTAAAACAGAAATTATTGAAGATTTTAGTCCAGAATTCTAGTTTATATTTTAGATACAAATAAAACTCAGGTCTTACATCTTGTCCTATGACATCGTTTATTTCTTCACGAATCTTTTCCTGGACATCTTGTCGGTTCACCAATATATGGGTTGTGAAACCGAGGGCTGAACTTGTTGTTTCATAACTGTTCAAATAAACAAGACTGACGTACTGTTTCTGTATCTATGATAATTATGTAATAAGTAGAAAAGCAGCATGAACATTTTGAATATTCCAACAATAATAATATCTAATACCTTTATGACATCTTTCCATGTTTTAATAACACATTTAATATAATACTTTTATTTAATACAAAAATATTCTAGAAACGAGTAAGTACAGTTTGTGTACGTTTTATACAATATGAAAAATACCAATAGAAGACTGGTAAACACTAGTATGTAAATTGAATGAGTTTAATTTCATACAGTTATTAATCAAACAAAAGGATCGTATATATATGACATGTAGTCACTGTAGAATCATAACCTTAAAAAAGACATACAAAGAGACTATTTTATTAAATATCGATACATTTCTTTATACTGTGTCGAACATACAGACAGAAAATAAGAACCAAACAAACAGGTTTTCACTTTCCAACAGCCAATCATATGAGAGCACAATGAAGTAACTAAGACACTTGAGTAACAGAAATCAATCCATAATAATGTTCCCTTTAATTAATACTTATTTTCACAGTTCATCTGTGAATTCATCGCGTCAATATGTGAGAATGTCAATATTAACTGTGGTACGTAATCATTAAACAAATATTCAACACATGAATAGTTGAAAGAAATTGTTCACATACAGAAACAAAAGACATCACTTCACCTGCTTCCTTTATAATGTAGTTAACCAGAAACATATTATATTGTGTAAGTACAGTAAGCTTACATAAATATTGTATTTACTACAACACGTGGACACGAGACTTACCCAGCCAATAAAAAAGAGATACAATTTGCTTTAATTTCCACATCTGTAATAAACTTCATCTGTTTCTTCCCTTTCTTCAAAGTTTCTGGTCAAATAAATGGACAAACGTGTATACAACGTAACCAAATAGAGATTTGACTAGTTCTGTATCTTTTTTTACACATCAGATCAGTTACCTTGATTAAAATATAGATATATGCTACGTTGAGAACAGTAAAATACAGTTTAATGTGACCTGGTTGGGATGGAGTTGTAGCTGCTGGATAACCGCTGCTAAGACGAAGTGAACAAAACAAAAAAATGAAAGAATTTTGTTTCACGATCAGTGGAATAAGTAAAAATGTGAACATGTTTATCTTACAAATAAATAGAAGTTTCAAATGTTTAGTAAATATGTACAACAGTTTGTTAAAAGGTAGAGAACAGAAGGGTTTGAGAATCAAATTACAACGTCACAGTTCCAAGTGATGTTCGATAGAATAATAATTATCACATGAAACAGTAAATATTATACTTGACCAATTTCTCGTACAACGAGGGTCGAATAAACCTATGACCTACAAAACTGTTACCAGGTTCCTAATTGCAATTCTAGATATTTAAATATACGTTAAATTCATATATTTATTCAGTCAACGACCTGAAATTCACATGTAACTTTACATCGATGTAACAATTCGATAAACTGACGTTACTAGACTATAACATTAAATTTAGTTGATAAATGAAAACTGTTTCACAGACAGTAATGTCGAGAAAACCCACTTGTAGAGAAATATATATGCAAAAACGGCTCGTTTGGGTTGAGAAAATATTTTATTTGAGTGAAGACACTCATATCTTCATCATTATTGTAGATAACTTAAGAATGTAGTTTGTTTTTAATCTTTGAGATGTGTTATTTTTATGTTCACCTTTCTCATCATTAGAAACATCATTTGTTGGCTCGTCTTCACCAGCTGTCAAGTGTTTAACAGTGACATTTTCAATGTCTTCTTCAGCCATTCGAGCATCCAACATCATCTGCAGAAGATCAGATCTTTGAAGCTAAAAAAAGAGAAACCATTTATATATACATAACGTGGTGATTAACCAACAAAACGATTTTGCAGTAAAATACGAATGTTATTTGTAGGAGTAAAACTAAGTTATGAAACATAAAATATGTGTTCATCTCAGTTATATTCGTGTTAACATAGTGAATAATTCTAAGTTTTGAAAATATACCTTCCTAATCAATATATACTTCACTTTACAAAAAGAGTATAACTTACAATTATCTGTTAACTAAATAAAAATACTTAAGTATCAAAAAGTAGTATTTCATCAAATATATTTGTATACATCCTATTTTATATTTATCTTTAAATAGAAACACGTAAATGTCCAGCAATAGTATTTTATCCAATCATTTTGTTATTCATCCAGTTTTCAGCTTTGTTTGGTAACTGATATTCTCAAGATTACTTCAGATTAAATGACATTCAAACATATTTTGACAAAATATGATCTTGTGCTTGGCGAGTAAACATTATTACGTAAATTGTCAGATCTACGTCATAAAAAGTCCAGTTTCATCACATGCAGTGCAGGATGATGTCTGTTGAGAAATATCGTTTTTTGAATAAAATTACTTCAAAGACCACTTCTGATTTATAACCCTTTACGGCTATTTCACGTGATAATTTGAAATTGTTTTTTCGAAAAGTTAGTAAAAGTAATAGTTATTATAGATATGATGAGAAACAGAAAATGTTTTACCTCAGGATTTCTTCGTCTACTCTCTATCACTTTTGTAACTCCTTCGATTAAGGATCTCCCTGGAGTTGAAGACAAATGATGCCATATGACATCCACCAGTTTCCGAATTGGATTAAGGATATTGTAAAGCTCAGGAAAGCACACTAAAAATCAAGGTCGTTTATCAGTAAATCTCTGTATAAATTTAAATTACCCATTGTCTAATACCAGATAATTAAAATTTTGTTCTCGTTAACTGTATCTTCGTTCATAAATAGTTCATTTTTGTTCAAAATTTCAAACTTTGGCATTATAGATATCACTCAAAGTCTTAACGTAAAGTTTTCATTCTTACAAGTGTCCCCATTTTATTTTGAAATCCAATCTCTTGTGGGCATTGCTTTTGAGAGAAAAAAATACGAATTATGAATTATGAGATATTTGGTGTTTAAATAGAATGAAAACACAAGCTAACGAAAACATACTTAATAAAAAAGATGAGAAACTCGGAACTCTGAGTGTTGGTATAAGCTATGGAATTGGTTAGAAAGGTATCTTTTGGATTACGCTGGACATTCGTCTGGATTCCGAAAGCCGTTTGACCAAGGACATCAACTGTTAGTCCTTGGTACATCTTGTATATATCGAAGTCTTCTTCTGTTTTGGCTTTTTGGTCAATTTTCTCCAGAAGGACTCCAACACATTTCTGCATGATTGGTGTCATCTGAAACACAAATTAGCTTATTGCAGAGTTGTATTTAAATTAAATAACTTTACTTTTAAGCAGGTCGGATTATAATTAATATATTTAATTATTGATAAATGGCACAATTATAAATTTCACATGTTAAACTTAAATTATGTAACATAAAATCAAAGGTCAACAAAGGAGAATTTGGTCCAATGAATTAAACGAGACTCTTACAAACTGGATGTCATCATTTATGATTCGAATAGTTATAAAAACTAATTATATACAAAATAACTGATTCTAAGACTTCATCAGGCAACCCATTGTAAGACCAACCATATTTTTATAAAAATAAAGTTATTTTAGACAACTCCTATACTACCAATTGTACATCTGTGTTATCTAACTTTACCATTCTCGCCATTAAATACAAAAAAACAGAGAAAATGATACTATCAATCATTAGACAACCATAAATACTTCTTAATTGAAGTTTCATTAGGTTAATTTAATTATTAACCTCCTTTTCACAGGTAGAAGAAAAAGTAATATAGAAACACCTGATTAGTCTTAGTTGTATTTGAGATACATTATTAACACAAAACGTTCACAATCAACTTATAACTTGTATTTTTATATTAGTTTAGTGAAATATGAGAACTATTAACTACATGTGAACTGTTACAACCGTTTTAAAGTTTAACTAGTTTACTAATATAAACGTAAATAATAAATGTAATGTTACTTTGAATGATGGGAAGATTCCATCATGTCAACAGAAATAATTTTATGATCTTCGAAAGGCTTAGCAACATTCTGTTTGTTTACTTTATAAATCTGTAGAATTAAAAACAAACGTCTTTTACCGTCTATTCACGGACATAGAGAAACACATCAACAAAGAATACAAACTAGACAGATAAATATACAGAAATACAGAAACAGATTTGTACCCAGGAAAGAAAGATGAAAATACAGAAAGGGAGGAAAACTAAATAAATAGCGACTAGCCACAGGCAGATATATTAATATACAGAAATACAGATATATATTTCATATTTTCTACAAGTGTGATACTTTAGTAATGGTGGTCAAAATAGATTTTGTGATCTCTGCAGTAGTGTTTAAATTTATAAAAGAATATAACGTAGATGTATGTAAGAAGTGTCTGACGATAGTTACTGTTTTCAGAATGTATTGAAATAATGTTTAAGTTATAGACTAAATACAATACTTACCTGTTTCATCTTACTGGAACTGAAGGTTGGAGTGAGGAGACTACGAACTTCCTTCCAGTGTTTTCCACGTTTGAAAACAAATTGTGATTTCAGTTCTTTCATTGGCTGCGTACCTCCAGGGATTAACACCTATAGACATAAGCAAAATATTATACACATAAGTGATTGATAACACTATGTAACAAAATTTTTACTTTCTCTTGTTCCTGGGCAGAAAATTGCTTATGCGTATAGTAAATAGAAAAGACCTATTTTTCTCTTCAAACTTTTCTTTTGTGACCTGGGTAATAAAATTGTCAAATTTATCCATTTTTCAGAACATTCCAGGTAGATTCAGTGCTGAGTAGGCAATAGAGAATTTTCTTGAACTTACAAGAATTTCGAAGAACTTTCTAGAATGTTGTAGAACTTTCGAGAATTTACAAGAACCTTTTCGAATTTTCTAGAGCTTTCCATACTAATATATATTCAGGGGCTCATCACCCATAACTTCAGTTGTGTTTTAGTTGCATAAATGAACACATAAACTTATCTGATTTTATCAGAGATGGCATCAAGAAGCTGGAAGCATTCTCCAGACACATTCTGCTATGTATGTGGCCAATTTATCAAGACAATAGCGAAAAAGTACTCTGTGACATCATCTGCCACAATGTGTGAAGCCTACAAGACATATTTCGGCATGTCTGTTGGGTATCAAGACATACCCTGGGCACCTCATTTTACCTGAGACTATTGCAAAAAAACTCTAGAAGGTAAGACGGACAGTTTTGCTTGCTTGAATGGAAAGATTTTATATTATACAAATTTTAAACCTTTCAAAATTTAAATATCTTTTATTTTATCTAAATTTCCAGTAGTATAGAAAAAATATCACGTATAAAATATTTTGCACGAATTTCTTACACAATAGTTGTGGATGAAGTAAGTTTATTCTTTATAATAACAATTTTATTTTATTCTTTTACAGGATGGTACAGAGGGGAAAAGAGAGCCATGAAGCTCGCTATTTCAAAAATTTGGTGTGAACCCACTGACCGCTCAAGCAATTGCTAGTTCTGAATGGTGATCCCTTCCAAACATCGGGCTGGCAAGAATGCATCTGCTATCATGTATCCGGACCTTCCATCGTCTATCGCTCCAGTGCCACACTGCTCCGAGCTCCCTGTACCCACTCCGCCAGAGAGAAAGCAGCCATCCTCAGAAGAGAGCAGCAAATCAGAGGAGTAGGCAGACGTTGAAGATCAGATTACAATTTAAGAGATGCAGCTGGTGAGAGAAACCCTTACTACCCCAACCAAAGACACCTCAATGACTTGATCAGAGATCTTGGTCTAACAAAGTCGAATGCCGAGCTTTTGACATCTAGGCTCAAGAAGTGGGATTTGTTAGATGAAAGTGTGCAAGTCGCAAGTCAGAGGAAGCGTCACCGACAATTTTCAAGCTTCTTCACTCGTCAAGATGGCTCTGATTCTGCCACAATGTATCCGGTTTGTACGAGGCAATTGAAATTATATGTTACCAGAACGAGTGGCATCTCTTCACTGATAGCTCATCCAGAAGCCTCAAAGCTATGCTGCTCCATAACGGGAATAAGTATCCGTTTCTTTCCCTGGCTCATTCGGTGCACCTCAAAGAGGAATACAACAGAGACAAGATCTTGCTACAAGTCTTGAAGTATGATGACTATGGCTGGGAGGTTATCCGAGACTTCAAAATGGTGGTATTCTTGATGGGTCTCCAAGGAGGCTTTAACAAGTTTTACTGTTATCTTTGCCTTTGTGACAGCACGGACACCGTAACGCACTACAACAAGTAGTGTCCACAACGGACCGAGTTCTTTGTGGGGAGGAACAATGTCAAGTGTGAGCCACTAGTGGATCTCCAGAAGGTGTTGTTTTCACCATTGCTAAAAATGGGTCTTATGAAACAATTTATCACAGTTCTTGATAAGGAGTCTGCAGCCTTCAAATATCTTCGAGACTTCTTCCCTAAACTGTCTGAGGGAAAGGTCAAAGCTGGTGTTTTCGTTGGACCGCAAACAAAGAAGATTCTAGAGTGCACAGAATTCCCCAAGAAGCTTCTGTAGGAAGGAAAAACAGCTTGGGGCAGCTTTGTCACAGTGGTTCGGGGCTTCTTGGACTATCACAAAGCCGAAAATTATGTGGAACTAGTTGAGGCTCTGGTTAAGAAATACGGCAAAAATGGGCTGCAGGATGTCCCTAAAACACCATATCCTTGACGCTCATCTTGATACATTCAAGGAGAACATGAGATCAATCTCAGAGGAGCAAGGCGAACGTTTCCACCAAGATATACTGGACTTTGAACGCTGCTACCAAGGAGCGTGCAACGAAAACATGATGGGAGACTATATTTATGAGCTGATACGTTAAAGTGATTTACATTATAGTCGCAAATCTCAAACACTACTCACTTCTAAACATTTTTGTACAACTTTAGTGTAAATACATGTAAATCTTGATTCATATGTTTTTTATTCAGACCTTATGTAAATGAAAATGTGTGAATTTGCCTGTTTTTACATAGAAAATAGCTTAATTTCTAAATTTCATTATCCAGGTCACAAAAGTAAAGTTTGAAGTGAATAATAATCATTTTCTGTACTTTTACAACACAAGCAATTAAGAAATAACACATACTACACATGAACGAACTTTGTGTTCATTGTGTTATTTATCATAAAGAGAACATGGTCTAAGGACGAAGACTAAAATGGAAATATTTACGTCCTCTCTGGCGTAATTCAACGATTCATCATACATACGTTTTCAAACTGACAAAAAGATACAATTTGCGTACATTTTAGTCTAATATATCTTTAATTTGCTATCGGTCGTAGATTACTTGTTTCTAACTGAAATCAAACTACTTAAAATACGTAATACGTAGCTATGACATCATTGCACGAGCACGAGGCAGACAAACAGATTCACATTGTGTTCTATAACATTATATTTATATAAAATGTTCATACAGAACACCTGTGTGGAACAGTGAAATAAATGTGATTATACCTTACAACAGGTGGGGCTCAGAGGTACGACTGCGGAAACAAAATGCTAGAAACTGGGTTTCTATACCCGTTGAAGACAAAGCACAAATAGCTCTTTGTGTATCTTTGTGTTTAACTACGAACCAACTCCTGTAAGAATTTATTAAATGGTAAAGGAAAGAAACTGTCAGTTATTTTAGTGTTGTGGAAAAATTATTGACACATTTTTATCCTTATAATAGACTGTCACTTTTTCAACACCCTTGTTGTTTAAAATGTTACATGTATAACATTGTTTAGTCAAATAAACTAGTGATTTTCAAATTAGTTTGTAGGTGGCGTTTTCTTACCGGTCTACTCGTAAACTTTTGGAAATCCTTAATTTGAATTTGTCTCAAAAGGTCCAAATCGGCTACAATAATCATAGGTAATCGTCCGAGGTAGTATCTAGAAAATAAATTATGCAGTGTTTAGTAACAGGTGTTCTAGAAGTTAAATCAAACAGAACCGTTTCTAATTTATTTGGTTCCTTCAACAAGTTGTGTGGAAATGTTTGATAAAGCTTATATAAAAGATATTTACAGAAGACATGATCTTCATTAGTCAAGGGTTAAGCAAATATCTGATAGAAATGTGTATTAGTATATTATATATTATCTTTATCTATCTCGGATAATGCTGTGTTACATATGATTAGTTTGTTAGTAACACAAATAAGATATTTTTTTTACCTTTTCTTTCAATTTGTTAGATATAGCCTCATATTAAACACATTTATGTTGTTCTTAATATTTTATTTATGTTTGTAAAACAACAGACTAGAACAAATATATATAAATTCATGTCCAGTTTCATACGTGTTACTTCCCAGAAAGAACCAATAGTCTTTATGTATAAACCTGTCTTTGATATTTGTACTTGATGAAGTCTAGCTTTAACAGAATGAAGTTAGAGAAAAGTTTCAACGTATGTTTTATAGATGGCGCTCATATAAATAAATAAAAATTCACGTTAACAATTTAGTCATTTTCTGAAAGCTGTAAAACAACTTACCCACAAATCTTCCCATACTTTTTTATCCATTCTTCATGACATTTAATAACACCCTTTAATAGAGAGATAAATATACACATTAATTATGTATATTAAAAATAAAGTAAATATTTAACCAACAACGTAATCTATAAAATAGTATGATAAAGTTAGTCTAATTTTGAGAATTATTAAGCCTATAGTACAGATAAAATGTTGACAGCTTATTGACCACTTATGTAAAGTTTCATTATTAAAATATTTACTGTACATATTTAACAATGAATCTTGGAGTTAAACAAAGTTAATCAAACCGTCTTAAGTATAAATGTTGAGTACATAACAATAACAATAGTGAGTAGTTTTGTAAGATTATAATACATAGTGTTATTAAAGTAAAGATGTATTGCTTTTCATGGTCTTATTGTAGCATCAATTTGTGCAGAGATGTTTCATATGATCTGCTGCTACAGCAGTTGATGGTGAATTATTTTTACTGTTAACTGCAGCAATTGTTTGTTCAGTGTTTGTGTTTTACTATTTCAATAAATTTCTGGAAATGTTTGCATTGATATGGATTGATAGTGTTTTTTATTTTATTTTATTTTTACAAATAAAACGAATACAATATAAAAATCTCACATAATAAATAATTATTAAAAACACGGAGATGGGTTATAGAGACATTGGAACAGATCTAAAGATTATTAAAGCATATCGTTGTTTTTGTTCAATTATAAACAGATCGTTTAAACAAGTTTCGTTTTTAAACTATTTATATGTAATGTTGCTATCGAAATTAATCTTATTTTATCTTATTTTTCGTAGCCCACATTTTACATTTTTTACTATATTTTACTTGGTTTAAAAAAGTTAAAATCCCAATATCCTTATTCTGTAAACGTAGACCTTGAGAGGAAAAATTACATGTCGTAAAAATGGTTTAGTTGTTGTATTTCATATTTAAATAAAACTGAAACCAAACATGTTGATGTGACAGCTCAAAACTCCCAATTCGTTGATTTTTAAAAATTTTTGTACTTCCAAGAAACTTCATTTAAACTTAGAATAATAGATTTTCTCGAATTTTGTTTGAAATATTAGAATTCAAGTATATTGTTTCGAAACCTTGGTTTGAAATTCTCTCAAGTTTCCAAAGAAAAGGTTTGGTTTTGGTCCTGGAATGCCAAGGTTTTGAAAGAAAGACAACTTCTTCTGTCGCCACCTGTGGTAGAACAAGACAAAACTGTTACGTCACTCTTACTAGTTTAGATTTATGTTTATAGGGTTACGTACGTAGGGTTCTGAACAAATCTGATAGCCGTGTCATGAGAAGTTCTATCTACAATCTACACCCAATCTTCCATTACCTAAATCATGATGCCATCTGTACCTTCCGTAATCCTAATATCGATTCTTCATGGTTTAGTGAAGTTCAAACAATTCTTCTGAAGTTGAAATAAAACCAAAATAAAAGAAACAAATATTTTTATTTCTTACTTTTGAAGTTTATATGTCACGTCCTGCTGTGTTATAGCCTATAGAGAGCATAATTATTCTCGTGATTCATGGTATGTGCACGTTTTACTGACGTCACGACAGTACGAATAGCAAAGTTAAGGGGGCCTTGGAAATGTTGATGAACTTCCAGATGAAAAATGCTTGTACATAGTCAGCTCATCTGTTGCCACAAACATAACGTGATCAGCCCCAACCAGATAAGTCGAATTAAAACAAGGTAAATGTATGGAAACATACAATTCAATGCACCTAAATGTCTCTTTTAAATTGCACGGCAAAATCAACTAGAAATGTGTAAATTCAGTTGAAATAAAAGTTGGGTTAAAATGTGATGTTAATAACCTTTCTGGTTAGTTCCAACGAGCTACTACCAATAGAAGTGACTTTAGTTATTCACACAGAACTGAGCAACTACGTTGGTTTCAAATAACTTAATAATTCTTCAGTACATCTATCTTACAACATCTTTAGAACTTGTAAAAGCAGCTGACGTCGTCATATTTAAAGTCATGAAATGTTAGGTCCTTAATTTACCCATCCTATCTCATATTACAAATATACCTATATTGTTTAAAATACTCCATTGAAATGCTGAATTACAAGCAGTTACCTTTCTAGAATTTTTTATTTAAGGATCATAAGAGACAAATAACTAGGGTAGAAAAATTAAGACTTTAATATTAACTTGAGTCAAAACACAGTGTAAATGATTGAGGTCTCACTGTATAGATGACTTGTGACCAATTATCTTATTCAAAGTTGGTGACGTCACAAAAATTGACAACACGCTTATGAGCACTTTTAAAACGACTTTTAATTATAATGTTACAGAAATGAAGGCTTTAAAGTAAACCAGTTTAATCAATTGTATTTATTTCGAAACGCACGTAAATGTGTATAGCTGAAAACAGGTCTTATCTATACAAATTAAAATAAATTCTCGGATACGAAGATACCATCATGAAACTAGATGTACTTCTTCATGGTTACTTAGGGACAGCGTTCCTTTTAAGGTTAAATAAAACCAAAATCAAGAGTAACAAATATGTTATATCTTACTTTGAAGTTATTAACCTATTTCATGCTGGTTTTTTTTAGCTTACAGAATGCATAATTCTTCTCTGACGTCACAAAAGTATGAATAACAATGCTGATGTGCTTTATAAATATTGATAAACTTCCAGATAAATATTGTTTCCACACAGCCAGCTGTTGACCCAAACAGAACGTGATGATCCCCAATGAGGTAAGTCGAATTAAAACAAAGTAAATGCAGGGAAACTTACAATTCAATATGCTTAAAAGTCTCTTTAAAATTGTACCACAAAATACACTAGAAATGTATAATTCAGTTGAAATAAAAGTTGAGTTAAAATGTGAATTTTCTGGTTAGTTCCAACGTGTTATTACCTAAACTATGACTTTACTTATTCAGACACAATTAAGCAGCTATATATCTATTATTCAGTATATCTACATTACAAAACATTTAGAACTTGTAAGAACAACTGACGTTGCTATATTTAAAGTCATGAAATGGTAGGTCCTCAATGTGCCCACACTATGTCATTTTACAAATATAGGTATAACGTTTGAAATAATGCATTTAAACGATAAATCATAAACAGAGACCTTTCTAGGAATTTTATCTGAGAGGCATAAGAAACAAAAGACTCGGGTAAAGAATTAAAACATTCGTCTTAACTGGAATCACAATAAAAACTTCAAGGTTAAAATAATTATGTGATGTTTAAATGTGCTAAAGTAGAGCCTTTCAAGTGAAACATTCAAATTGTGTTTTAATATTTCTAAATATAATTAGAAAATTAAAAATCAATATATTTAAATCTCACTTCTGTATTAATTTCAGAATTAAAACCCTTCAAGTTTCACATTCTAAATACGTTTTTACATTTGCTGCAAAATCAATGTAATACCTACATAAACCAGGAAACCTCTGATTCTTGATAGATCCATCTATTTCATTCATCTCACCAGGTAATAATTTTTACTTAATCACTAATTAGGTTAATGTTTCTCCTATTGTGTCATCACCTTAATTTGGTTTTTTTGACGAAACAGTTTCTATCTACTTGTCTGTAAAACCACCTACCTGAACCACGTTACCACCAATAGCAATAGAACAGTAACGACCAACAACATCATCTTTACTGGTTATTATTTGGTGTAGTTTTTTCACTATATTTTTATAATGTGTGACTGCGACACCTGGCGGTTAGAGTATGTTTTGTAATTTTGTTGTTTACAAAGGTGCATGTGTTGATATCATATACACATACAGTCGTGAATGCATCGAGCGTATTTAATACACAGGTATTCAAAGTACCTCTAGGTATTAATTATCGATTCTTTTATTCATTGTACATTTGCTTGTTTTGTTATGTATTACATTTTACCTATCACTATAAGCCATTTACGTTACCCACCTTTATATTTACTTTTCTATAATTTATTCATTTATCATCCGACTTTAACTTGAAACACTTTCACCTGAAGTATCTTTGTTTTCTCATTCTACAACTAAGACTTAATTCAGTTGTACTACTACTTTATAATAGGCCAAACCTGGGTCATGTTGTTATTTTTCCAAGGTTATTTTTATGAATGAAGACGTAACTTTCAGAACATTTCTATACTGTGTAGATTGAAAGAATTGTTGAGTTTATGATTCATTGAGTTCAGTGTTGGTCAGTGATTTACAGCGACAGCTGCTACATCTAGAATACAGCAAACGTTATTGAAAAAATAAATTAATTCATTATTATTACGTGTACTGTAATTCACAATAGTTTCATTAACCCAGTAGAACACACCCAATGTTATATTAGTGGTGTCAGTAGTGTAAACATTTTGTGAAGATAAGTTTCACTTTAGACTACAGTTCAATATAACAATTAGTGCATCGATATGAAACAATGGAGAGAATAAGGAGAAATACCTGGAGCACCAAAATAATATAAAAACAGATGTTTAAAAAAACAAAATATTCGTGCATAGAAACTTAGTATGTAACAAAAGTAAACAGACAAGACAAGAGAGAAAGGTCGCAGATTATGTGAATGAGAAAAATATTAATAGAAAAATTAAACAAAGAGAGAGAGAGAAAACCAAGAAAGAGGAATTTGGGTTTAAAAGAGAACGTAGTTCTTAAATAATAATTAAAAATAATGAATATAATTAAAGATCAGTCAAACTATTGTAGATGTGTGGAAGGATTATAATGATATGAATAAATATTGCTGTATTAAAAAGTAGCCTAACAGTTGGCGGTGTGTGGTGATGACTAGCTGTATTCCTCCAAGTCTTAAACTGCTAAATTAGGGACGGCTAACGCAAATAACACTCGTTTAGCTTTGCGCAAAATTGAAAAACCGGACAAACAAACAATATTTGGGCAGGGTCCCAGAAAGTGTTCCTTTCAAGATCAAATGACACCAAAATAAAAGAAACAAATATTTTTATTTCTTACATTTGAAGTTTATATGTCACGTCCTGCTGTGTTATAGCCTATAGAGAGCATAATTATTCTCTTGGTTCATGGTACGTGCATGTTTTACTGACGTCATGACAGTACGAATAGAAAGGTTAAGGGAGCCCTGGAAAGGTTGATGAGCTTCCAGATGAAAAATGCTTGTACACAGCCACCTGTTTTCAGAAACATAACGTGATTAGCCCCAACCAGATAAGTCGAATTAAAACAAGGTAAATGTATGGAAACCTAAAATTCAATGTGTGTAACCGTTTCTTTTAAATTGCACGGTAAAATCGACTAGAAATGTGTAATTTCGTTTGAAATAAAAGTTGGGTTAAAATGTGATGTTAATAACCTTTATGGTTAGTTCCAACGAGCTACTATCAATAGAAGTGACTTTAGTTATTCACACAGAATTGAGCAACTACGTTGGTTTCAAATAACTTAATAATTCTTCAGTACATCTACCTTACAATATCTTTAGAACTTGTAAGAGCAGCTGACGTCGTCATATTTAAAGTCATGAAATGTTCGGTCCTTAATTTACCCATCCTATGTCATATTACAAATATACCTATATTGTTTAAAATAATCCATTGAAAGAATAAATTTTAAGCAAAGACCTTTCTAGAATTTTTTATTTAAGGATCATAAGAGACAAATAACTAGTGTAGAAAAAGTAAATATTTCATATTAACTGGAGTCATAACAAAGCGTAAATGATTGAGGTCTCACTGTATACATGACTTGTGACCAATTATCTTGTTCAAAGTTGGTGACGTCATAAAAATTGACAACACGATTATGAGCACTTTTAAAACGACTTTTAATTATAATGTTACAGAAGTGTAGGCTTTTAAGTAAACCAGTTTTAATCAATTGTATTTATTTCGAAACGCACGTCAATGTGTATAGCTGAAAACAGGTCTTATCTATACAAATTAAAATATATTCTCGGATACGAAGATAACATCATAAAACTAGATGTACTTCCTCATGGTTACTTAGGAACAGCGTTCCTTTTAAGGTTAAATAAAACCAAAATCAAGAGTAACAAATATGTTTATGTCTTACTTTTAAGTTATTAAGCTATTTCATGCTGGGTTTTTTTAGCTTACAGAATGCATAATTCTTCTCTGACGTCACAAAAGTATGAATAACAATGCTGATGTGCTTTATAAATATTGATAAACTTCCAGATAAATATTGTTTCCACACAGCCAGCTGTTGCCACAAACAGAACGTGATGATCCCCAATGAGGTAAGTCGAATTAAAACAAAGTAAATGTAGGGAAACTTACAATTCAATATGCTTAAAAGTCTCTTTAAAATTGTACCACAAAATACACTAGAAATGTATAATTTAGTTGAAATAAAAGTTGAAATGTGAATTTTCTGGTTAGTTCCAACGTGTTATTACCTAACCTATGACTTTACTTATTCAGACACTATTAAGCAGCTATATATTTATTATTCAGTATATCTACATTACAAAACATTTAGAACTTGTAAGAACAATGTGTCCATGCCATAGGATTTTTTACCTGAGGGCTATGAGAGACAAAAGACTGGAGTAAAAAAATTAAAAGATTCATATTAACTGAAGTCACAAGGATTATAAAAATAAGATTGAAGAAAGCATACTGGCAAAATTGAATATTTACAATAAATTAAGTGTAGAAAGACATAATCATGCAAAGAAAGATAATAGCAACAACATGATTAACGAGCAATACATTTAAATCAGGAAATAAAACATCTGGACAGTAAAGATAAAATCAGACACATTTATTTTTTGCAGCTACTTAAGAATTAACCTAAAATATCGGTTATTTTGAAATATTCCATAGGAGAACCTATTTAATAAACGTGTGTTACCACTACTGCTCTACTGCCGATAATGGGAAGAGAACATATCAGACGCTTGAAATGTTCATATTATGAAAAAACAAACAAGTTATTCATAAAGTTCTCCCTTTAAAAAACGATCGATTTTAATAATATTAAACACTTTCCAAGTTGAGAACCCTAACTTATCAAGCATTATTAGCTGTCTTATCCAATAGGTTTGAAGTCACAAACTTCAAGGAATTATTCAAAGAAATGTCCACGAACAAAGCGAGGAGGAAATAGTCCTAATCCAAGGTGTCTGAAATATTTGAAATGCTCGACCAATTATTGTACCTCGTGAAGAAGAGGTCTGATATTTACATATGTAGTATTTATAATAAGTTAAACAATTTACAAAATGAAGTGTTGTAAATAGAATCGAATCAAAATGCATATCTATTTTCCACGTCAAGTATTAAGAGTAGATAAAGTACAAAAGTTCTAGCGTTACAAAGATCACATCAACATTATTCACTTTATTTTAGTTGTATAATAACATTTCTCTTTAACAATACATAAACTAACAACCACACTTTCATTCAATTCCTGATTAATGTCATATTCCCTTTATGAATGGCATCTAGCTACCAGACTAGAAAATATGTTTGGGATGTCTGAACGTTGAAAATAGTTCTAGTTCCGGCTAGAGAGAGTTCTTTGATTCTGATGGAAGTTTGACTGAATTACAAACACAGTGAAAGTGCTGCCTTTTCTCCATACATCTCGCATGAATCGAAGTTTTCTTCACTTTGGACTATTTTTACTAATTTGTTTCAATAATGAATTTAAGGACTTTTTTCATGATCGGATTCATCTGAAGTAACAATGACCATGTGGCCATTTTAAAATGTTTCCACAAAACAAAGACTAAAGTAAGTATATTATATGGATATTTCAGAACAAACAGACGTATACGTATCCAAGTTTATCTGTGTCAATGGCTAAATTGCATAATCCATAAGATTCTTTAAAATACGCTCAAACCAGAGTCACTAACCATGAAACTTTTGCTTTTAGAAATAAGAGCAAATCTTATTTACCAAGACAATATTTTCTTTTCTAAATAATTTAAAGTATAATTTGATAAACTTATGACGATATGATCGGGAAATAGTGAAAATCGTTTATTTATTTCTTTTTCTCATAAACTTGAGAATTGATTATTTTTTATGTTATTCATATTTTTAACAAATCATTGTTATTATTATTTCTTGTAATTTCATTAATTGAGAAAAAAATTAAACACGATTTTTGTATTATTTCAGGTTTAGTTTCAAAACAGGTGTTCAAAACTTATAAATGTTAATCTTAGTACATTGCACTTATTCCAAAATATGTAAACTCAGTGTAAGTGTGTTAAACATAAAAATAACAAGAAAAATTCAAGACTTCATTGTGTTTCGTTTATGACCAAGTAGAATTTCGAATCGTCCTTAAACTTATCCTCAGAATAATAAACTACATCGTGTTTTCAGCTAAAATAAGTAAATCAAATCCCTCCAACGTCACTACGTGAGTAAATAATATTAATGTTTTAGGACACATATAGAATATACTACAAGAATACTGGTAGATAAACTGGCAGAATTTAACAAGGTTTGCGAAAGTGTCGACTATTCTTGAGCATGTTTGTTTGTTTTTGAATTTCGCACAAAGCTACTCGATAGCTATCTGTGCTAGCCGTCCCTAATTTAGCAGTGTAAGACTAGAGGGAAGGCAGCTAGTCATAACCACCCACCGCCAACTCTTGGGCTACTCTTTTACCAACGAATAGTGGGATTGACCGTCACATAATACACCCCCACGGTTGGGAGGGCGAGCATGTTTAGCGCGACGCGGGCGCGAACCCGCGACCCTCGGATTACGAGTCGCACGCCTTACGCGCTCGGCCATTCCTTCTTGAGCATGTAATATAAACATATTTATATTTATTTAGTTATATTAAAATAATCTGCTGGCCAATATCTTAAGGCCAATGAACATAAAGACAAAAATATGCATTTTGCGTTGTTATACTAAACCACTTATTTGAGTAAAGTTTCGAAAGATGAAAATAAGAAAAGGGAAAATAAATATAAAAAAACGTTTTTTATATTTGATAAGGAAAATGTGAACACTATGAAATTAGCCTGAATACTAGCTGGTCAAAGGTTTGAGACAATACCAAAATGAAGTCCTTAACAGGGTAAGAAATGCCCAGCAAGATGTCTTAGTATTGATTTTCACGGTCGTCATTGCGAATCACTGCAAATGTTCGCTGTGGCATAGTCGATATAAGCGTTTGCAGAAGGCTGGCTGGAAGGTTATTCCAAGTGGTGAAGATGGTTTCACGAAGATCATGCAATGTTTGGAATTGACGTCCATTTCTATAGACTTCCCTTGCCATCCACTCCCAAACATTTTCAATGGGTTTCAGTTCCGGCAAAAACGATGGATGGTCCAAAAGAATCATATTATTTGCCATAAAAAGTCCTTTTTCCTGCGGGCATTGTGGATTGCAGCGTTGTCCTGCTGAAAGATCCAGTCATTTCCACACAAGCGAGGGCCTTCAGTCAATAAGGATGCTCTCTCCAACATGCCAAAGGTGCCAGCAGCTGTTTGACGCCCCTGTATAACATGAAGCTCCATTGTTCCATGGAAAAAGAAAGCCCTCCAGATCATGATGGAACCTCCTCCACTGTGTCGTGTAGAAAATGTGTCCGATGGGATATTCTTATCGTACCAGTAACGTTGGAAACCATCTGGACCATCCATGTTAATTTTTTTCTCATCAGAGAACAAAACCTTCTTCCACTTTTGTACGTCCCATGTTTGGTGCTTCTTAGCAAAGTTTAACAGAGCTGTTTCGTGGTATGGCCTATGAAAACGTTTACGGTTTTTAAAGCTTTTCTTTCGTAGATGCCGTCTTCTTGTTCTTGAGCTGCATTCTGCGTCCGTAAAGGCCTTTATCTGGTTCGACGATAGGCTGGTGTCTTGCCGGACAACTCGTCGAAACCTCCTTCAATGCCGGCGAAATATTCTTGGGCCGACCACATGCAATTCTCGTTCCGTATCCCTCAGGGTCTTTTCAGAAATTTGCAACAGCAGTTTTACAACCCTAATCTCACCAGCGACAGCACGTTGATAGAGACCTTTCTTTTGCAGCTCTAAAATTCTGCCACGTTCAAACTCTATCAACTTTTTAGCCTTTGCCATGTTTTTACCCTATGTAACACAGGAGATGTTGACAACGCTAATGCTTGAACACAAATGACTAAATTTCGTTACATGTCTACCAATTAACGCTTCGTTTCAGTATGGTCTTAAACTTTTGACAGCTGGTATTAAGGCTAATTTCATAATGTTTACATTTTCCATATTAAATGCTAAATTTTTATTTATTTTTATTTTCCCTTTTCTTATTTTCATCTTTCAAAGCTCTACTCAAATAAGTGGTTGAGTCTAACAACGTAAAATGCATATTTATTCTTTATGTTCATTGGCCTTTAGATTGTGGCCAGCACTTTATATATGTAAATGTATATACAGTCATTTCAACTGACTTAGATAGTAGTTTGGAATCTATTTTAATTTAAATTTCTCTAATTCTCTTAAATTTTCCTTTCTATAGAATTTGAATTTTAGTTTGTTTAAAATAGTATCGTATAATAAAAGGAGCTATTGTAGGGGTCAGATTATTGAAATTTTTTAGAATTTTTCTTTTCTTAGATCAGGCAACGTGTTTTCTTAACAGTGAAAATGCAAACCTTCAAATTTAAAGAAAACGAAAGTTACAAATGCGTTCATCCTCAATGTTCAGAACTCTGTTACTGTAAACGTAAACATAAGTTCTATTGTTGTTAGTAAGGATAAAAATGATAAAGTCTAGTCACTAATCAGTAAGCAATGTGACAAAATGTATCGAAACCTATATTTAGAAAAATACCAATATCTTAAAGATTCACTTGAAAACAATAACGTACATCTACTACTGAAGAATCCAACAATGAAATACATAAAGAATTTCAGAAGGAACAAGAAATTGTGTAGAAGTTATTATTCCAATCACATCAAAGGTTCCACAAGTATGCATTCTGTATGTTTTAGTTTTCTTTCTCATATAAATAATATTATATTAATTAAAATGATAAATTACTTCAATACTCTATCACGAGCTGGCCAATGTGCACGTGTCACGACGTTTTAGAGATTTCATATTTAATTAGACCATTCTATTGTAAATGAAACATTAGAATTTCGATGCACAAATTCCACATTATTACAAGATTAGGAATCAAAGGATACATTTAGAGAATCACCAAGTCTTTAGAAAAACTAAAAGTAACGTATCACATCTACTATTTAAAGTATACACATGATAAAAATAAAGGACTGCAATGTTTAAGTTATTTCTAAATAACAATATGCCATCTTAGATATATCTAACAATTATTGATTTGTTTATTAAGTCGTTCTTCTGTGTAAGTTATCTGCAATTTTATAAAAAAAACCAAATATTTAATGTTATCTACAATAAATAGGAAGAACTGTTCTTCAAACAAGTGAAAATTTTCTATTTAATATACAGCTCAATTATCCATTTGATAGAGTAAAGGATAAATCATAAAAAATATTTTAAAAAATTGTTTTACTTCCTAATTCTAACAATAATATTGTAAATAAAGCACTTTGGAGAAATCTGACACAGTCAGAAACTTCAGTATGACATACGTGTAGTCATTGTATGTAGTTTTCTCAGGAATAGATGAAAACCATATTTTACACATCCAATTTACATCAAAGATTTCAGACAGCATGTTATAACTGATATTACTTTGTTACAATACATAGTTAAACTTGAAGTAAACAAAAAAATTGGACATGAAAGTAAACACTGGTGACAGTGAACTCCAATGTTATGTTTCTCCACTCATATATGTTTAATATATGCTGCATACTTTTCTTTGCACTGATCGATACAGATGTTAAAAGATTTAACTGAAACGGTTTTCTGATAGAACCTTTAAATAATATCGTTTTTTAAATATTGTCTAAAGTAATCATTGAGAAATTATTATGTTTCTGAAATAAAAAGTGGCTTATATCCTTCTTTAATTATTAACAACGTTATTATTCTGATCTTTTACTAGATACAAATTTGTATAATATAATCTAAATAGGTAACCGATATATAGTCAAAAAAGTTGAATTTATCATTTCTATTTATGATAATCGATAATTTCTTTTATTAAAAGTAATTGTTCTTTTGTACACGACCTGGCAGTACATTTTACGTGATGAATTGAGGGTCTTTTTTTACATACGAATAAAATATTTACAGTTAGACTTTAATGAACGAAATAAAAAACTTACATTTCTTTGTATTAAATACCCCGATTCTTTTAATAATTGGTGGCTTTGTGAAATAGAAATTTGTGTGTGAATTTATCAAACTCTACTTTCTTATTTTATAGCAAACCTTATCTCAATAACGTTCCTTTTCTTTAGTGGATCCGAGTTTGGTAGCTGTGTGAACATGTGTGGTACCATAATTCACGGCCTAGAATTCGTATTGTGTCCTCCCTATTAATTGTCAACGACCTGGGTCAGTGATACATATGTCTGATTGTATGAAGAAAGCGTGAGTTCTATAAGTGTCCTCTTAACGTTGGTCCATTGCTCAGGGGTACATGCATCATCTAGGAGGAACGAGTCCATCTTCAATTGTCTCCATGTTAATCTGAAAATAGAATTAAAATATTCATTTTAATTCTTAGTGGTATTTTTGCAGGTATAAAAAACATCAAGACAGGTTTGGTTAGAAATACAAATTTTAATGCTTTTTATATCTGTCAATAGGTGGCAATCAAATTAGTTGCGCTATCTTTGGTAAATTAAAATGTTGTGGCTGGAATTTAATTTTTCAAAACCATTGTTATTGTAAGATGTGGCGCAAGATGCAAATAAAATCAATGTAAATGTTCGGTCCAAAATAATGTGATAATCATGTGTTATTTGTGTTTCTAGTTAAAGCTGGAGTATCACATATATTAGTTTGTAAGCAGTGTATTTCATTTTAATAGGTGGACTATCGTGGGTAGTTAAGGTTGAGAATAGAAAACCTGACCTTGTTTAACACAGTGAAAGTTACAATCTTTATTATTAGATACAGCTGACTAGTTCAAGAACACAAGTTATGATAACCAGGGTTTTTATCTAATATACACATACTATGCACATACTATGTGCATCAAAACAAATTAACGTGTGTAATCCTCAAATAATTGGTTTACTTTATAATAAAAATGCATTGAGTAACTTTCAAATAAAAATACTTTGTTAACTTTAATATAAAAATACGGTGGGTAATTTTCAAATCAAAATATACTTAGGTTAACTTTAAACCTTATTTCGCTTACTTTGTGTTTACGTATAAATATTTTAGTTGTAAATGATTTATAGATGTAGTTTTTGCTATCAAAAACTATAGTCTTATGATAAAAAAACCAACAAAATGCTGTTAAGCTTCATAGGAAAGAAGTAGAATTAAGTTAATAAAATCCTAAATGTCACTCTATTCGTTAAATGTATTTTCACCACCCAGGGAGAACCATTTCATGTACTCAGATTGGGTTCTTGTTTTATTATTAACCAGTTCTCTTATATGTAATCGCCAGGTGGGTTAAGGCGTTCGACTCGTAATCTGAGAGTCGCGGGTTCGAATCCCCGTCGCGCCAAACATGCTCGCCCTGTCAGCCGTGGGGGCGTCATAATGTGGCGGTCAATTCCACTATTGGTTGGTAAAAGAGTATCCCAAGAGTTGGTGGGCGGTGATTACTAATTGCTTTCTCTTTAGTCTTACACTGCTAAAGTAGGGACGGCTAGCGTAGATAGCCCTCGTGCAGCTTTGCGCGAAATTCAAACAACACTTTAAAATCTCTAGGTGTTATTCCAAGTAATTAAGTGTATGAAATTTACTAGTATAGTTTTGTAGTTTATTAACGTAGAGTTTTGAAATCTGATATTGTACTGTTCGCCAGTATCAGTTGTGTCTTGTTATGTTAAGAGACTAAAATGTTTCTATGAAAAACCACATAACACAATTTGAAATGAAGAACACATCATTTTGTGTTTAGTACCCAACTTTTTGTGTTGTGTTAATAAGGTTAATACACTGTAGACAGGCCCCAACTTTTTGTGTTGTGTTAATAAGGTTAATACACTGTAGACAGGCTACACAGAAAAGTGTTAACTATTTGATTTATTATGTGAAAGAAAAAATGCTGTAATTTCACTGCATTATTTACAGAGTTTATTAATAAAGAACAATATAATATTAATAGGTTAATAATAATGGGTGCTTGGTGTGGTCTTCTGGTTTAAGCGCCCTGCTCGTAATATGTGCAGATGGATCGTATGTTCGAAACCTGTCACCAAATGTACTTGATCTTTATAACTTGGAGTCGTTACAACGTGATGTATAGTTATATCAAACTAACACATTGTAAATCTAGACACACAACATTTCCGGGTTTTAAGTTTGTTGTCTTTAAAATTGAAGTATTTTAAACGCTAGTAACAAAGTAACATTTCATTTTTGTAAATGTTCACAGTGTAGAATACTTGTTTGAAACAACCTCTTAACATCAGCATTTCAATTCTACCTGTACTTTATATAAACTATAGAACTTATATATTTTATTAACAGGTTCTCAACTATCTATACAATTTAAATCATTTTTACCTTTAACATATTTCAATGCCTTATCGCAGTTAGCAAATTTTTCACGATTCTCGTAAAAAAACAAACAAACAGAAAGATGTTTGGTAAAGAATATGAAACCCACAGTTTAAACATATATCACTGTTAAACAGCAATAAGTAAACAAATAACGCAAATTTTTGCTCTTTAATTGTCATTTCTAAGCAAAAATCCCATCTACTTTTTTGTAGAGTATTTACATAAATACTTGAGTGAAGAAACCAACTTATTCCCTGATTACCTTTCTGAAACTTAAAATTTACCCACGTTTTATACGCAGTATTACGAAAGAGTAAATAATCGCATTACAAACAAAATTGAGAATATCAAACCTGTGATTCCGGTGTATTACAAATCAACCAACTATTCGTAACATCATTCAATTTATTTTACTTGTATTATTACACTTCAAGTTAACAACACAGAAACTCACTTTCAGTCAGAAATTATTATTCACAAGAATAGAGTTAATAATATCGATGTGTTTATATCAGCTGATAACTTTGTGTAATTAAGACACTGTTATTGATATGAATATTTCATTTCACAAGAGGCCACCACTAGACAGGCACTACTTTCACGTGAATGCCATGTACTGGACCAATGGTTAGGAACTTAACGTTATATTGTATATCTCCCTGAAAGACAAGAACAAGTTTCAATGACTAACAAATAAAAATATCTCTGAAAACTGATCAGAAATAATGTATATTGTTTATACTTATTTTATATTAATTTATACAGTTGTGATTTTATCTTAATTTTCTCTTTTCATCATTTGTAAGAAAAATTATAATTTACATATAACTATGTTTGTGAATATACTTGTGCTTTTCACTCGAGAATATTTTAAACGTGAAACTTACGATTTCCGTCTTCTCAGAAGGAACTATCTTGTATGCGCGCAGGAATCTGGCCAAAACTAGTTTCACTTCCAATTGAGCCATTCTCATGCCAACACAGTTTCGCGGTCCAGATTCAAACGTTTGATAGGCCATAGGGTGGATATCCTTCTTATTTTCGGGCAGAAACCTGCAAATCATGACATTATAACACTTAAATTTCAAATTATACATGCTCTTAGATCTTGACGTGTGATCCTACGTAACTCGGTTGTAATTTCTTTAGTGGACTGGTACAATATTTACTTTTGAGACAGAAGTTGGCAGAAAAACTATGGCGTTAATTTTTTGTTAGATATAATTATATATATGAATAATTAAAGATTAGTAAAACTATTGTAGATATGTGAAGGGGTTAGAATGATATGACTGAATAATATCATAATGTGTTGATATACATGTGTAGATATTGTTTTGCCCTTTCAGTAAGATGTCTGGTTTGTTGATGGCAGTTTTATACATTGTATTTTTATATGTATATATATTTTCATTTTTTGTTTTATTTTTATTATTTTATTTATTTATTTATTTTTCTGTTTAAAATATATATTGATCGGGGAGAGATGTTTAGGACTAGCTTCATAATGTATGAGGTTCCTGTTTAGTTCGCATAGCATTTTATTTGTCATCCAATTTTCATCGATGTACGTTATTGTATTATGTAGGAGTGTATCTGGTATGGTCGGTTTGTTTGTTTGTTTCGGAATTTCGCACAAAGCTACTCGAAGGATATCTCTGCTAGCCGTCCCTAATTTAGCAGTGTAAGACTAAATGGAAGACAGGTAGTCATCATCACCTATCGCCAACTCTTGGGCTTCTCTTTTACCAACGACTAGTGGGATTGACCGTCACATATAACGCTCCCACGGCTGACAGGGCAAGCATGTTTGGCGCGACCAGGATGAGTATGGTCGTTATGTTAGAATATTTGTGTGTAAATTGATATGATGTTGCTCTAGGAACTCTATATGTTGTTGTGAAGAGTGTGTTTTGTATTGTTTGTAGTTTGGTTTTCGTTACTTACAATATCCATGTTGTAATGGCAAAATTGAAGTGTGTTTGTTTTGAATTTCTGCGCTAGCCGTCCCTAATTTAGCATTGTAAGACGAGAGGGAAGGCAGCTAGTCATCACCACCCACAGCCAACTTTTGGGTTACTCTTTAACCAATGAATAATGGGATTGTCCGCCACTTTTAACGCCGCCACGGCTGAAAGGGCGAGTACTTTTGGTGCATCGGAGATTCGAGCTCGTAACCCTCAGATTACGACTCGAGATCCCTAACCACCTGGTCATTCCCGACCATTCAAGTATGGAAATCCATTATGACATGAAGAAAGATAGTAGTAATAAGTAATGAACTTAAATTAAAAAATAAAACATTTCTTGTGAAGTCGTTGGTGTTATTTGATGAATTAAATTTCTAATAGTGCCTGTGGTAAAAGGGTTATAATGTTATTTACAACGACAGAAACTCCACTTGGTACGTCTAGAATCATTTCTAATACATCCAACTATCAATCTATACTAATGTATACTATGTATACTATATATACATAGGAATGTAACCTCACGAAACGAGACTTACTTCAGCAGGGCCAGGCTTGGCCAGGAGGTTAAGGCGCTCGACCCGTAATCTGACGGTCGCGGGCTCAAATCCCTGTCGCACCAAACATGCTCGCCCTTTTAGGCATGGGGAGCTATATAGTGATGGTCAGTCCCACTATTCGTTGGTAAAAGAGTAGCCTAACAGTTGGCGGTGTGTGGTGATAACTACCTACCTTCCCTATAATTTTATACTGCTGAATTAGGAATGGCTAGCGCAGATAGCCTTCGTGTAGCTTTTCGCAAAACTCAAAACAAAGAAACAACTTTACTGCGCGGATTCGAGTCTCCGCTTCACCAAACATGCGCGTTCTTTCAGCCATGGGTGTTATAAAGTTACGGTCAATCTTAATAGTCATTGGTAAAATAGTAGCCCAAGCGCTGGTTGTGGGCAGTGACGAGTCGCTACCTTCCTCTAGTCTTTTATTGTTAAATTAGATTTACATGAAAGTCAACACCCAAATCTTCTTTTGTCTGACCTTTCCTGGTCCAGACATTGGATGGAATCCCACTGAAGATGACCTCTTTCATAAAGAAGGTTGACCCATGCAGAATCAATATAAATACGTACAATGTTAGTTCAGAAAGCACTTCATGTCAATAACAACTTTATAAATAACATCAGCGTCATGGAAATTATTATATTATTTATAATTATTTTAATGAGTAATCCCATGATCTTAGAGATCTGTACAAAGTTTTCAAATATATTTTCAGACATGTATTTTATAGTCTTGAACCTTCAGTAACACATTTCCATATATTGGTAAAACAATTATAGAGTATTTACATCTAAAAACGTTTCTTAACCTGAAGATGATCGAGGAAGGTCGGAACACTGTTCTCTTCTTATCAATAAAAGTGTTAATATCCATACCAGCTGTTCTGATATACAAACTTTCTTTCATTCTTATATTTACATGCATGTATACATGAGAAGTATTATTATCAAATATATTTTCAAAAAAATATTTTTTTCCAGAAATTGCCCTTCTTTTGCCCCGATTGTTTTTACTACAAAATTAGAAAGCTATTTTGTATATATATACGAGGGCTGTTCAAAAAATACGCGGACTGTTTGAATTGCGCGGCTCCAGTTGGTTCCAGGGGAATCCGCTTGGTGTGCTAGGTTCGCACAGATCAGCTGATTACGACGCCATTTCCCGATTGCAGATATCTTCTATGTGTATTAGCTACGCGGTTTTAAGTGAAGTGCGATTTTTTCGTTTGGCGGTTTTGAGAATGAATGACCTGAAGGAGCAACGACTTGCTGTGAAATTTTGTGTTAAACTTGGAAAATCTGCGACTGAAACTTTTGCTATGCTTAACATGGCTTACGGTAATGTTGCTATGAAGCGTACGGCATATTTCAAGTGGCATGAACGTTTTAAGGATGGTCGACAGTCCATTGAAGATGATGAGCGTCCTGGACGTCCTTCCACCTCAACTGACGACCCACACGTCGACAAAATCAACACCCTGGTGCGGACAAATCGACGTCTGACTGTCAGGGAGCTTGCTGAAGAGTGTGGGATGTCAGTTGGATCTTGTTACGAGATTTTGACCGAAAAATTGAAGATGCACCGCGTTGCTACGAAATTCAGCCCTCAGAACTCGTGCATTTTTGGCCAAACACTCGATCACTGTTCTTTCCCCTACTCACCTGACCTTGCTCCTTGCGATTTTTCTTTGTTCCACAAACTCAAAAGACCCTTGAAAGGAAGAAGATTTGAGACGATTCCCGAGATTAAGGCAAATGCGACGAAGGAGCTGGAGGACATTACAAAAGAAGCGTACCAGGACTGTTTCAACAAGTGGAAACACCGTTGGGAAAAATGTGTGCGTTGGGGAGGAGAGTACTTTGAAGGGGTCCCAGACCTGTAACTTCTAAATAAAGTACATTTTGTTTTATGACGTCAGTTTGCGTATTTTTTGAACAGACCTCGTATACGTATATACGTTTAAGCGTCTCAGTTTGTTATTCTACCGGGTGAACTTATATAAAATTTCCATTTTATATAAATATTGTTGTGACGGTATTTACGATATTTTAGTTTTAAATGTTTTTTTTTTGTTTTGGAATTTCGCACAAAGCTACTCGAGGGCTATCTGTGCTAGCCATCCCTAATTTAGCAGTGTAAGACTAGAGGGAAGGCAGCTAGTCATCACCACTCACCGCCAACTCTTGGGCTACTATTTTACCAACGAATAGTGGGATTGACCATCACATTATATACCCCCACAGTTGGGAGGGTGAGCATGTTTATCGCGACGCGGGCGCGAACCCGCGCCCCTCGGATTACGAGTCGCACGCCTTACGCGCTTGGCCATGCCAGTAGTGTTAAATAATCCTTATTGTTGTTTTTCTGAGAGGATTCACGATGTATGCAAGCGTTAAAACCATTTTTATTGTTGTTGTGACAGAATTTATGATATATTTGAAAGTTGAAATAATCCTTTTTGTTGTTGTTATGTAATATTTAAAAACACCATAATAATTTTATTTATTTTTCACGAGTATATACTATTCTCAGTAAACATTATTTATGTAATTCAAAAATAATATCTGATACACGTTTCTTAAAACCGCACAACACGAATACTTCTAGTAGTATGTTGGTTGATCCAGATTCGGTTTTAAGGTTCCCTGTACTATGTTAATCATATATAGTCCTGAATACATAGGACTTTTCACTCTTAGCCTTTTACCTGTGTAAAGATTTTACTTTGTAAATAAAACTATGATTGTAAGTCCATTGAAAAAGTTATTACAATATTTCTTTGATTGTTTGTTTGTTTTTGTTAAGTTCAAAATTTCACGAGGAGCTATCTTAGCTCTGGTCACCGCAAGATTAAAACCTCAATTTACACATTATAAAGCGTCATATATGTATACCTCTGAGTGTAAAAATGTTATATAGACTTCAATTCTAATTCTAGATCTGTTTGTTTGTTTCTTATGAATTTCGTGCAAAACTTCCCGAGGTCTATCAGCGTTAGCCATCCCTAAAAGGAAGGCAGTTAGTTATCACCACTCGCTCTTGGGCTACTCTTTAACCAACGAATAGTGGGACTAACCGTCCCATTATAATGCAACCACGGCTGAAAGTGCAAGCATGTTTGGTGCGACGGCGATTCGAACCCGCGACCTTCGAATCGAACACCATAACAACCTGGCGATGCCGTGCCGTGTTATATGTGAGAGAAACTCATATAAAATAGATATTTATATCTGGTAAACTTGTAAGTACAATTTATTAGACAATACTAATATTATTTATGGGTGTAAGCTGCATAAGGGTCACACTTTAATAATTCAATATTTTACAACCTACACTGTGCCTTAAGAGATATATGGAAAGTACAGTGTACCATAATTTCTAACTAAGACATATTAGTTCCATTGCTTTGCCACATTTCGCATTATATTAATCCAATTAAATATTTCGTACTGTATGTGAAATAGCACTTAGGAAAACATCTGGCTGTTATTATGTTATTTCTTTCGCTTTTAATAAGTTACGAAAATTCAAGTTTTTGCTAAAGATCCATCAACAAACACACGAGGGCAGAAAAAGAAAAAAAGACCAGTTACCAAGGCACTAAATCTGAACGAACAGTGGATATTCTCAACCATATGAAGTACAAAGATTTGCACTCTTTCCTAAAGAGGGCACCACATATCAGAAATTTGAATTTAATAATTTTTTATATTATTTGGTAGCCTGGCATGTCAAGGTGGTTAAGGCACTTGACTAGTATTCCAAGAGTCGCATTTTCAAATCCCTGTCACACCAAACATGCTCACCATTTTAGACGTGAAGGCGTGATAATGTGACGGTCATTCCCACTATTCGCTGGTAAAAAGAGTAGCCCAAGAGTTGGCGGTGGGTGGTGTTGACTAGCTACCTTTTCTCTAGCCTTACACTGCTAAATTAGGGAGGGCTAGCGCAGATAGCCATTGTGTAGCTTTTTGCAAAATTCAAACCAAACCAAACTACTAGAATGTTCTTTTTATTGCTGCTCTCAAACGCCCTATTTACTCACCTATGGTTTTCACTTTCATGGTTCCATAGATGCAGTGACAAGGACCACAATAATAATAAAGTGTTATAGATCGTTGAGGTGCAATATATACAGAAACTTAACACTCATCAGGATATGTTAGTTTCAATACTGGATGTATTTGAACAATTGAAACCATTTGGTTTAATATTTAATATAAAACTTAGTTTACGTTATTTTTGTTCAAAATGTTTAGCCTACTACTATTCATACCATCAGTTTCCCCCGAGAAAGATGGTGACAGAATATCCATTCTACTCACCTTATTCTACTGTTTCTGTAAAGTCTAGAATGTTAGTTCCACTAAAAACTTCTTTCTTACAACACATCAAAACTTTGTTAGCTTCCATGGACAAACAGGAGGATCAACTAACATACACCTCAATCTTCTTCGTGGTACCAGTAATGACTTCTAGGATGACAAACTGTCGGAAATACAATCATTCAGCCAGTAATGACACTTTGAGTCTCTATCCATTGAATATATTGAAAAGAAGACCGTCATCAGAGTGGAGCTGTGTCCAGATGACAAGCGATTTGGGACAAGCAATAACATCACAAGCTTTTCCACATCAAGGTTAAAATAGAGGATTGACCAGCTCGAATACGCAGAGATAATGGACAGAAAGTTCTTGTAGCAAGGATCCGGAACGGCTACAGTTTTATTACACATAATTTGATCTAGCACGTGAGTAACCAGCCAATATGTGAACAAGTTAACACTCAAGTCACTATCATTTTACTTTAGTGTTCTTCGGAAGCAATCATTTCTAAGACACCTTTAAATTCATGTTGTGTCATGGACATTGGGAATTACCGTGAGAAATGATGACACCGTTCAAACTGACAATGTTTTTTGGTTATTTGCAGGCGATAAACCTTTTGAATATTTTTTAACTCAAATTCGTAAGTTCCTTCTTTTGTCCGTTTATTTAATTAGCTATTTTAACACTGTATGAAAATCACTTAAAATGTCTAGGGGTGAGATTCCCAAAAAAGGATTTCCGATAATCTCCTACATATATATATATATATATTTCTACTCTGAATAATACTGAAAACGAAAGATTTATCTAAAACACAAATTTATCTCTTGCTTATTTCAAATCTGTAACGGTGTGATTTAAAACAATCTAAATTAAAACAATATAAAACTACACCTTTGCTCCATTTCCACAAGAAAAGTTACTTGGAGTGTTGTTGTTAAGTTTTGAATTTGGTTTGGAAAAGTTTTTAACCTCATTGTACTCGTCTTCAATCGATTTTAATCAAAACTGTAAATTTCAGTATCTCTAAATACTTCATAATATATACACTTGAACAGAAAACAATGAATTTTTGAGAGATCAGTAGCTCTTATCAAATCTTGTTCACAGTTGCACTAGTAAAGTACGACAACAGCTGTATCGTAAACACCCAAATCACATGAGCTCTCCTAAAGTACGATAACGTATGGATAGTTTAGTCGTAAACAATTTTTTTATTTTAATGAAGAACAGGAAATTATCTTCATGACGATATAGAGTAAAACTTTTGCAATATCCAGAAAAGAAATCCAATAGTAAACTGGGATTTAGCTAACCAGCATGTTAATATTAACACGGTGCCGCTACGAAAATTGTATCTTTTTCTAATAGAGGGCACCACATAAGATATTTTAAACTGCTTTTAAATTTTTATTGCTCAAGTTTCGCTCAGCTTGTGCGTGCTTCATTAGATGTAATTATTCTAGTGCAAAGCCACATTGAGCTATCCATCACAGGAAATCGAACCCTGAATCTAAGGGTAAAGTTACTACCGTGCTTCACCACGAATGACACAAGTTTTAGAAGGAATAAACACTGGTGAACGTACCGGCCTTCACATCTTGCTGAGCCATGCCACTAGTGGTGCACATTATAAATACCTTATCCTTTTACCATATATGGTACCATATCGTGATGCAACTGGTTCATCGTGTGAGTGGTAATAAATCCATTAAGAACGAAGTATTCACTAAATGGAGGGGTGGTGGGCTTTAATATTCATCGAACTTCAGTCACATTACGTTGGTCCAGCATGGCTAGGTGGTTAAGGCACTCGACTCGTAATTCGTGAGACACGGGTTCGAATCTCCCGTCACACCAAGTGTGCTCGTCCTTTCAGCCGTGGGGTCGTTATTACGTGAGGGAGAGTTAATCTCACTATTCGTTGGTAAAAAGGTAGCTCAAGAGTTGGCAATGGGTGGTAATGAGTTGCTACCTTCTCTCTTGTCTTACACAACTGAATTAGGGGCGGTTAGCACAGATAGCCCCTCGAGTAGCTTTGTGCAAAATTAAAAAAACATACAAACAAACAAACTACAAGGAAGTGATGCAGCTTCTACCAAAAGTTAAATAACGAGAGTAGAATGAATTACCAATAATACGTGTGTCAGATAGCCCTCGTGTAAGTTTGTGCAAAATACAAACGAGCAAACAGACACCTGATTCTCGTAAAAGTAAACTGATATTACTTGATGACGAGAAACCCACTTGAAATAAAAATGTATCTCAGAGTGGCTTATCAATAAAAGTGTAAATACCCATACCAGCCGTTCTGAGATACATGAACTGATATTAGTTTACAACGATGTATGAAATCAAACTTGTACGAAATGGCCAATAACAGAAATGATTAATTTTTGACTATGAAAATTTTCTACTCGTGGAAAAAAAAAAACAGTGTTGAGGTTTATTAGAATAGGCGTAGCTATTCCAACTGTTAAAAAAAGAGAAGGATTACAAAGAGCATTTTAACAAAGTGATTTTAATACCCTGGCGGTGCCGGAAGAAACCAAAAACAACACGAAAATGTTGTGCGATAAAATGATGGTCTGGTGAACTTCGAATAGTTAAGTAAGATCTTGATAAATAGAAAATATATCACACTTATTACTTTCACTGTCACACTTATAGATAAACAGTTCTGAAGAGATAGGCTAATATTTAGATACACAATAAAGAGAGTGAAGATGCATATTACTTTCCCAGTATGTAACTAAAGGCTGCCTGGAAGGGTCAACTGTTTTATACACTGGTACCACTGGACAGTGGAGTGTTGTCTAGCATTTTAGCCTTATTTATCTGAAACAGGTAAACATTAGAAAGTATGAGGGAAGGTATACTTGAAAGAAGGTGATTTAGAGTAAACTACTGAAAATAAATCACCACATGAAACTTGCTTTCCTTGATCGAAAATCTCTTTGAAAAATATATCTTTGCATAATACAAGTGTATTGTTAACATGAACAAGAGTTTAGTTAAAGTAGCGTGATGCCGTAACTGTAGACCAGAGTTACGACCGATGTTCTCGAACAGTAATGAAATAGACGCATGACACATTCCTCTCTAAGCCACGAGGTTTTGCACTCTATTATTTTAGTGCAACTGACAGAGAACGGAAGTTGTTATCACTAGTAACACATGAATACTGCGACATTTACACTTAACGTTTGTCGATAACTGAGGACATTCAATGCTAATAATCACGACACGTAAGAGGTAAGCAAATATTTAGCATGACCTACATACTGATACAATTGCTGTGGGTAGTCGTGTTTTTATATCATCGCTATAACAATGTTTCGTTTTTGAATTTCGCGCAAAGCTATCTGCGCTAGCCGGTTCTAATTTAGCAGTGTAAGACTAGTAACTTTTGGGCTACTCTTTTACCAACGAATAGTGGAATTAACTGTCACATTAAACGTCTCCACGCCTGAAAGGGCAAGCATGTTTGGCGCGACTGGAATTCGAACCCGCGACCCTCAGATGACGAGTCGAACTACTTAACCCACCTGGCCATGCCGGGCCCATTAAGTAGGAATGGCGGGATTTCTTTTGACTACTTGCCCGTCCTCTAGTGTTGTAGAACAGCATTAATAATGACAAGGTGTAAATAGCCTGAGTGGAGATTTTCGCAAAAGTTTGAAACAAAAGATTAATCATGTAACTGATAATTGCACCATGCTACAAAGAACAGATTTCTGTCAGTATGAAACTGTTTCTGAAAACGTTGACGATGCTGATTCTAGAAATCAAGTTGGAAAGTATCGATCACCCCTAGTTTTCTAGTTCTGATAGATTTATTCAAAATGTTATTATATGCTGTATAAATAACTTTTTTCTTTGATAACTTTATCTATTCCTTTAAAATTGCACTTAAGAATGTCCAAAAGCCATACATAACAATAATACCATTTTATAATTCAATTGACATAATAAGATAAGATACTGAAAATACATTCAGGTTGTGTTCAAAATTGTCGTCATAGTGTTATTTTTTGTTATAACATGGCTGCTTGACTTGTTGTGCCGTTTGTATATGTTTTCAGTTTCAAGCTGCAAGAATCAACAATAATCTCCCCTCATCGCAGGACTCCATTATCCTTGATATCCATTGTAGAAATATCTTAGTGGAAGCGCTCATCATGCTCATCACTTACTGCACATATATCGTTTAGTTCATTTGTTTATTTGCAGTTAAGCACAGAGCTTTACAATGGACTATCTATGCTCTGCCAACTAAGCATACTGAAACCTACTTTCCAGCAGGCAAAGGCAAACCAGACAAAAGTAAACCAAAACAAAAGTTGATAAATCCCATTGGTGTAAATAGTAGCCAATACGTTTCCCACATTGGTTTGATAGAGACAAGCCACGAATCAGATCCTTTAGTTCTACTTGTGTGATCAGATGAAACAGCTTGTGTTGAGGTACCACGAGAATAGAATTAGTGGGTGAAGAGAATGAAGATGGTTCATTGTCTCCTTCACAGGATAATGTTTCTGTTTCCAACTTCACTGATGGATGTGGCACTGGAAGACCATCCTCATGAAGTTATGGTTTCATTTAAGATGTAATATCTGGATGCTTAGTGTACTGATTTGTTTTGTGTGAATATCCAGAAACGTTAGACATAAAAAAAATAAGAGTTAATTAAATGATCTTTGGAATAACGCCATATCATGGAAACTGCAAATGGCATATTTGATTTTTTATTATTATTACTTAGCCAATGTGTCAAGCCAGATGGTCAAACTCTAAAACCCACACGTGGATTTCAATGTATGTCTCGGTTACCAATTTTAAACCTAATGAAACTGTAATAAGTTTTCCACAAATGTAGTAGAAACTGTATATATGGTTTTTGTACATTCATACTTTACTTAAACTGAAAGTAGCCAGAATTTTAAATACTTTTAACAAAAATAACAAGAATTCGTGTTTACAAAACTAGAGTTTATAAGATGTTAATAACAGAGTTTTACCGAAGTTTAATATACCGCGGGTATATAATCTAACATAAGTCACGGTCCTAATGCCTTCAGTATGTGCATATCCTTTTGTTACAAGTTCTATGATTACAGCATTAATTAGTAATTTTTAATTAAAACCGAAACATAATTCACAACTCTAATGTCTTCATCATGTTCATATCCATTTGCTACAGTACATAAATGACTACTTGAAGATGTAATATTTCATGAAAGGTGCCATTAATTTTGTTTTTTATAGAAACAATTTGATAAATAACTAAGTCTAACGTTTCAGAAAACAATGTGCATTTCCTCTTATCATTCGTGTCTACTTGTGCTTTCTTGGTCTGTGATAACGCTGTCCTCGAACTCTGGCCTATCACCAGAATATTACTCATGTATTATAAGGAATCACTTCTCATCGGGTCGAATGTTGTAATCAAACACCCTTTACTGATTTCTTGCTTTAAACCGTCTTTATCATAAGATAGCTCTTGTAAATGTACTAATAATGCTAAGTGAAAATTTTGTATGCTTGAGGGTAACTATTTATACGGCCAATGGTAGTGTATTTTTTGGAGCGTACGTCTACTATACAGTGTTATTCTTTTATAAATATATATACACATTTGCACACACACACACGTACATACGTACATCCACACAAACAGAGAAACTGAGGACTTTATGATAAAACAATTTTAAAGCACCATCATCACATCATTATAATCCATGCCACCATCTCCTATCATGTTGTATCTGATAACCATACATCTTGTATATTCTCTTGAACAGAGTTATGTGTTAATGTCTTTTTTTCAGCATAACGCTAAGTTCAGTGATTAATACATTTAAACCAAACAAAAAAAAAATATTTTGTGCAACCTAGTTTCAATAGCAAAAAGGTTCCGTTGTATGGTTGTCATGCTCAAAACACGCTACACCTTCCTGTAGACTTTCCATAACACAGCTCGCGTGACATGACATACTACCAATTCTTAATCTATTCATTGTACAGACGGAGTAACAATAACATAAACATACATAAAGACGAAAGACTAACCCACGAAGTGTATCACTATCCATTAGAAGAGAAGTATATGTCATATTAAAATATGATGGAAAATATTATTTAAAAAATACAATTGAAATAAAATAAATGTTGTAATTTATTGGGCAAAACAAAGAAATAAGAAAACAAAGCTCCTTCACGTGGAAAGAAAATAATATACTTCAAATTGTAGTCAGATGGTAAATATAGTGAAGTGGAGATAAAAGTGGAAAATGTCGACAAGATATGATTATAGTTATGAAGAATAAAAAGGAATTTGCATTATTTAATATACATAAAACCAACCAATCAAAACCAGAATAAAAACAAATGATAAGCTAAACCTAGTGGCGTTTTCAATAGTTATGTACTGAATACGCTCGAGAAGTGCAAATTGATGTATATACACATATATAATACGTGCATATTAGGGATGAAAGATAAAAGAAATTAGATTAGTAAGCTATAAAATTATCATAAACTAGTTAAGGTCATTCGTACTAACAGATTCCTACCGCTAGGTGCCGTAATTAAATGTTACAAAAGATGGTAAAGAAGCTAAACCTAATCTCATTTGCTTAAGTCTGAAGTGAAAAGCAAACATGCTTTGGCTGGTCCTTACAGTTGTATTGTTATTAACAGTTACGTGGTTCAGGTAGGTGATTGTTTTCAAAGACAGTTGTTTAATACAGTTTTGTTTGAAGTCATGTAGATGAAATCACTAAGAAATCAGCAACCTAATTATTACTATGAAACAAGAATGATTTTCATGCTTGTTTTAAGTAAAGGAAATTGGGTAATCTGTTAATTTCGTCCATCTCGGATGGATGCTCGGATTTTAGAGTTTCATGTTGCTTGATCTATCGTTGTCCTAACAGATGACAGTAACAATAACCTTACAGTAAGCAAAATAAGACGAGATTGGTAGATCCATATACCAATGAAGAGACCTTGTTTTTGTAGGTTAAACAGGTGTCATGTATATTTGAGAAACTTTTAAAATATTTTAAAAGCCCTGGTTATCTAACTGTAAGTATAGTACTTGTTCTTAATATTAGTATTTGAAGAGCTTTAATTTCGTAATTTTACGACGCTTAATATAGTCTGAATTGTCAAATCTGAAAAGTTCCAATACATATTCCAAATCTTCTATTTAAATTTTTGAATTTCTTTAACAGAAGTAACAAAACATATTTCAAGTCTTATAATTGACTGTTTAAATTTCATAACTACAAGTAACAAAATATATTATAAATTTTATATTTGTTGCTTCGTAATTTTATAACTACGACAAACAAACCGTATTTGACAGTTTCTGATTTTATAATTAAAAACAACCAGAATGTATTTCTAATGTTATAACTGACGAGTTGTGCTTTTATAACATCTAGGAACAAGTAAAACGTTCCGAGCCAAAAACAAATAATCAATTTAAATATAGATTTCAAAAGACCTTGAATATAGAGGTTTGAAAAGTGTTGGGTGATATATGTAAATAAAATGTATACATTACACGAGCAAGAAGCGCTTCTCGATTTGGTCGTTGAAGCTGACGAATCCCAATTGGATAATACAGTGTGCAACTAAAGTATGAAGACACGTACTAAGTTCAAAGTAACAAAGTCACCAGTATGTATAAAAAAATGAAACAGGTCACCTATTAGACAAAAACCCTACAATAATTATAGATTTAATTAAAACAATGTGGAATATTTATATAAATGTTCCTAATTTAAGCCTATAACCTTTGAAAGTGTAATATATTATAGAACTGTTTGTGTGAATCAGTGTTTCCACACAAAAGTATATGTAAGTTACATATAAACATTACCTGGAATAAGTTTGGTTTACTCTGGTCCTCGTGTATCATATATAAATACATATAACAGAAGTGTGCATCAATATAAATGGTCAATGAAACTGACCCTCCCGGAACTTTATACCCAGCAAGAAAGAAAGCGATAATGAAAATAATTATTTACGTCTAGATAACAATATTAACATACATATTTTTAAATATGCAAAGTGAGGATATAGCTTACTTAAGAGGGTAAAAACACTTGGTTTCAGAGAACAAACAATAACAATACGATTAGTTAACAACAAGAGCTAGAAATATTCTAACCAAATAAGGTTTAACTATTACTTTTTCAATACGAAGACGGCCTGGCGTGATTTCATACCTTCATTCTGGAAGCTCTGCTTCCAACATTCCTTCTACCCATATGAGATACAATCTTTTTAAGACTTTTTAAAATGTTTTACACTGTGAATCTCACTACCAATAAATTGTTAACAAATACCTTTCAGTGGATTGTTTCAAATGTGAATGTCTGTACTATTTCTTTGATTTCTTATTTTATTAAACGAGAGAGAACATGTTACCAGTTCTGTCTTGTTTCTTTCCAGGTGGCGACAGAAGAAGTTATCTTTCTTTCAAAACCTTGGCATCCCAGGACCAAAACCAAACTTCATCTTTGGAAGCCTGAGAGAGTTTCAAACCAAGGTTTCGAGAAGTTTATTTGGACTCTAATATTTAAAAAAATGGAAAACTTGCAGATTATAACCATTTTAAAGTGTAAATAAATTAAAACATTCGATATAACTGCATTATCATATCAGATTCACAATCTATTAAAAACCTTTGAAGTCAATGTTCCTGAAATTTCAACTAATTTTCAATGTGCGATAGATAAGAAATTTAAACAGCAAAATTTAAAATTTTAGTTAAAGTTGTTTAAGTTGAGATACATTTGTTTTATGATATTTCTACTCATGATAAAATGCTACATGACTGAACTTACAGAATTGACTGAAGAATCTAGGGAATGAAATTTGTAGAAAAACAAACATTAGTAAGAGATATAAAAAATAAATATATCCATGAATATAACGAAGTCATTATGAAGAATAACGTTATAATGGATCAACTTATTATGCTTAACGTTAAAACGTATTCTTAAATATCTATTGTAAATATCTTATTGATGAAAATCAGTAGAAGTAGTCAATAAAATTGAAAGTTTTCAACGTAATAGGCTTAAGTTGAAACGAGGCTTAGGTTGAAACGAGGTTTAAGTAATTCTCACAAGTAAATTGAAAAGGCAATCAAAATTTATCATAAATGGTTTTGATGGATTACAGTGTTTAGTTTTATAAATAATTAATGGACGTTTTGTTCTATTCTTAAAGGGTGCCATTAAATGTCGAGAAGAATGGATAAAAAAATATGGCAACATTTGTGGGTAAGTTTCTCTCATAGATTGTTGTATATGGTAATACATATATTTGTACAATTGAATTTTGATATTTTTGCCACCTGTTAAACGAAAGTTTAAATTTTTCACTTTGCTGCTTCTAGAATATACAAAAATAGAAATATTAAATATGGTTTTTATTTTATCTCTAGAACGATAATTATTGCTTCTTTCTTTCAAACTTACAAACGAACAATTGCAAACAGAAATTTAGATATTTTAATTGATATAGTTATAAGTTTTTATTCTTAGAAATTGAATAAACGTAAAGTAAAAAAAATATTATTTTATTATTAAATTAACAAAGTAATTATGTTCATCATATTTAGCATTAGATCATTCTAGATAGATAAAATCTTATTTATTAAACTATAATCCTCCTATATCTGCTTGTAAGATTTTTCTTCAATACTCGACCAATAAGATATCGTTTTATATAAATATATTTCAAGTAAAGATCGTCATCGTAAACACACCAATATTAAACGTTTTTACACAATTGGTTTAAAAGTGGAATCTACAGTACAAAATGATTAAAAGGTGTGGCTGTGTTAACTATTTTGAAGATTAATTTATGATTTATTTTCTAGATTCTATTACGGACGTTTATCAATCATTATCGTAGCGGATTTGGACCTCTTGAAACAAATACAAATTAAAGATTTCCACAAATTTACGGGAAGACCGGTAAGAAAGAAAAACATCTAAAAAGAAATTTGAAAACAATAAGTTTAATTAGTAAAACAATGTCATAAAAAATTTTAAACAAGTAAAATGATTAAGGTGGATAACTTACATAAGGAAGTAATATATTCAAATTACACTTTTACTCCAAAAGGTTTGGAATAAATACGTATTTTAATTGATACTTGAACAGTAGCACTGAAATAACTAAAATTATAACTTTCTATAACTACTTTCCAACATACTTGCAGTAACGTGTAGTTATGCATTTCTTTAGGAATATTTACGCAGGTGTTCTGCCATCTCAAGCAATGAAACAAATACTTGTACAAGTTGGTACGAGTTGGAGTCCTCTCACTTGAATATGTTATTTGTAATAGGTTGGGGCATAACGAACCCATGGATTATGAAATAGCATCTTTGGTTTCTTTGTATGGTGTGAAAATTCAATATAAAATAACTATGTTTTTACCTTATGTAGACATTTGAAAAACATTTCAAACAGTGACTTTTGTGAAATAAGATTTTGTTTCTCTAGTCTCTTATTTATGCTTATTTTTCCTTTCGTATACATTTTCCTTCACTTTAATTTACAAAGGCTTACAATCACAATATGTTTTCTTTTTTCCTATAAAAGATATAAATGTACATTTGTGGTATATTGTTCCACATATTCTACATGATTTCTCCCCATTACAAATACACAATTTAGTTAATTTTGTTTGATCAACTTTTAACCTTTTCAGTCTTAGCATTAGCATTTACAACCTAAAAAAAAACTCATATCTCGACTTTCTTGAAGAAAAGCCATGATTATGAATATTCCATCTACCTGTTTACTAGAATATTTTGTTCACCATATTTTTTGTGTGCACGGATCATTGTCGAATGGGATGTTCTACAGAGGGAAGAGAGTATTAGGGAATAATGTGTATACAGTAAAAGTGCCATCAACATTGTGTAGAACCCCAACACTGTTGGTTAAACTGCAGCATCAAACTTGAAGTGACCTTTAACCATACTTCATTATAGATGTAATTTGTTTCTGATACCTTTCTGCTCTCTACATGTACACAAACTGTTGTTTGTATTAGCTAAACATTTGAAACTTCGATTTATTAACAAATATCACATGTTTACATCTTTACTTATTCCACTGATCGTGAACCAATACTCTTTTAAACATTTTGTTTTGTTTCCTTAGTCTTAGCAGCGGTTCTCGAGCAGTAACAAGTCCATCCAGACCAGGTAATTTCAAATTGTATTTCACCTGTATTTAATTATTGTCACTGTTTAAATGTATAACAAAAAGATACAGAACTAGTCAAATCTCTATTTGGTTACGTTGTATACACGTTTGTCCATTTATTTGACCAGAAACTTCGAAGGAAGGGAAGAAACAGATGAAGTTTATTACAAATGTGGAAATTAAAGCAAATTCTATCCTTTTCTTATTGGCTGGGAAAGTCTCATGTCCACGTGCTGTAGTAAGTACAATATTTATATAAACTTACTGTACTTACACTATATAGTATTTGTGTGGTTAACTACATTATAAAGGAAGCAGTTGAAGTGATGTCTTTTGTTTCTGTATGTGAACAATTTCTTTCAGCTATTCATGTATTGAATATTTGTTTAATTATGGCATACCACAGTTAACAATATTAACATTCTCACATATTGCGCGATGAAGTTCACACATCAACTGTGAAAACAAGTATTAATTAAAGGAAACATTATTATGGATTGATTTCTGTTACTCAAGTGTCTTAGTTATTTCATTGTGCTCTGAAATGATTGGCTGATGGAAAGTGAAAACCAGTTTGTTTGTTTTCCTACTTTCTGTCTGTATGTGTGGAAGGATGAGGAAACATATTGCTATTTAAGTTTTAACAAAATTATCTGTTTTTATGTCTTCTTTAAGGTTATGATTCTACAGTGACTACATGTCATATATATACGATCCTTTTGTTTGATTAATAACTGTATGAAATTAAACTCATTCAATTTACATACTAGTGTTTACCAGTCTTCTGTTGGTATTTTTCATATTTTATAAATCGTACACAAACTGTACTTACTCGTTTCTAGAATATTTTTGTATTAAATTAAATTATTACATTAAATGTTTTATTAAAACATAGAAAGATGTCATGAAGGTATTAGATATTATTATTGTTGGAATATTCAAAATGTTCATGCTGCTTTTCTACTTATTACATAATTATCATAGATAGAGAAACAGTATATCAGTCTTGTTTATTTGAACAGTTATGAAACAACAAGTACAGCCCTTGGCTTCACAACCTATATATTGGTGAACCCACAAGATGCCCAGGAAAAGATTCGTGAAGAAATGAACGATTTCTTAGGACAAGATGTAAGACCTGAGTTTTCTTTGTATCTTAAATATAAACTAGAATTCTGGACTAAAATCTTCAATAATTTCAGTTTTAAAACCTTTTCAATAGATTGTTACTCTCAGGTGTTTGAGAAAGTTTATACTAAATTTATTGTAAATATATTTTCATCCGATTTCTAATCAAAACATTAAATATTTATTTTCATTCTTAATAATCTTTATAGGGTGTCTTAGATTACAACACAGTAAACAAACTTCGATATTTAGACCAAGTTTTCTCGGAATCTCTGCGGGTGTATCCGCCAGTTATCACGTGAGTTTGTTCTTCTTTCAATTCAAAATGGCGCCTTTTACCAAAATCAACATCTTCGATGTAAACTACACAAATCACTCACTCCCAAACACTGGTTTGTTTATAAATAACTTAATTTACTTGACACCGAAATTAACATACTCTTTGAGTAGAAGAAACTGCCGTTTACAGCAGAGAATATAAACAATAAAAGAAAACATTAAATCTCCACCACACAGGTTCTCTTATCTTTGATGAGAAAGAAAAGACATATGGAACAATGATATATAATCATTTGATTTTTGTGAAATTAACTTTTTCTGTAAACAGAGGCAAAAATTACATATTTCATCAATTTGTAAGACCTTCACGTGAATTAAAGATGTCATAATTATTTATCAATGCTTTTACCAGGGAAAACATGTGAGAATTTCCTCGATTCAATTTGAAAGAGATGCTATTTTATTGGATAGTGGTAATTATCTTCCACTACCTCCTGACGATGCTAAACGAGCAATGAGACAAGAAATACATGTATTTTTATTTTTTATAGGTTTGTAAACAGATTTTCTGACCAGCTAGATGATTTCAAAATTCCCAAAGACACTACCATACAGGTGCCTGTTTGGCATTTCCATCACGATCCAAAGATCTGGTCTGAGCCATACGAGTTTAAGCCTGAGAGGTAAACACTAAATAGCTAATACATACTTATAACTTTGTGTTATTTTTACAGATTTATTAATATTTTTCTTCGAAAATATTTCTTTTAATTTGGAGAAATAACGATGAACATTTTTAATTTGAAACGTAAGTGCCACCACATGGCCTATCAACCGTTTGGATCTGGGCCACGAAACTGTGTTGGCATGAGAATGGCGCAATTGGAAGCTAAATTTGCTTTGGCCAGAATCTTACGCGCATACAAGATAGTTCTTTCTGAAAAGACGGAAATCGTAAGTTTCATGTTTAAAATATTTTGGAATGAAAAAACCAGTTTATTCACAAACATAGTTATATGAAAATTATAATTTTCTTGCAAATAATGCAATAAGTACATAAAGATAAATCACAAAGTAAATACTAAAAAAGTTTCATGTTTAAAATATTTTGGAATGAAAAACACCAGTTTATTCACAAACATAGTTATATGAAAATTATAATTTTCTGCAAATAATGCAATAAGTACATAAAGATAAATCACAAAGTAAATACTAAGTTATGTATAAAATATTTTGCATGAAAACACCATCAGATTTAAACATGTTATATGAAAATTATAATTTTCCTACAAATAATGCAATTAGTCATAAAGATAAATCACAAAGTAAATACTAAGTTATGTATAAAAATAGGCATTATCTCTCATCAGATTTAAACTGTGTAGCAGAGATATTTTTATTTGTTAGTCATTGGTCCAGTACATGGTGTTCATGTGAAAGTAGTTCCTGTAGTGGTGGCCTCTAGTGGAAAGAAATATTCATTTAAATAAACGTTATTTAATTACCAACATAAATACATTAGTTAAAATTGATTTTATTAACTCTGTTCTTGTAGATTATAGTTTGAATCATAATATGTTTGTTAAGTTCTGTATTCTTAAACACAAGTGTAATTACAGAACCAAAATAAACTGGAAGATCTTACGAACTGTTCTTGTTATCAATTCATGTTCGTATATTTTTAATACACTGTACACATAGGTTTGAAAAAGTCAGAATTGTTTTTACAGTTTTTTGTAGCAAACCACACTGGGCTATCTGCTTTGTTCACCGAATGGAATCGAACTCCTGATTTTAGTGTTATAAATACGAAAACTTACTGCTGTCCCAACAGCATTGGTTATAATGCGATTATTTACACCTTCATGTTGCTGTGTATGAAATGTAGGTAGTATTTAAACGTTTCTGAAAGGTATTCAGTAAATACGTTGACGTTTACTCATAATTCATAAATAAACGTTGTGAGTTAGTTGAGATTGTGAGGAATTACAGGATGTTTTGTTTAGAAATGTCAATTAAAGTGCAGAAAGTTTTCCATTTGCTATACGACTGTTTCTTGAGTTTGTGGATTGTGTTGTTTTATATTTTCACGTGAAGTTTAATACGTGTGTTTTTATGAACAGACGATGTTTTTCAATAACGAGCCTGCTGAACAAATAACTTCCATGATCCCTGTATAACCAAGTAGTTAAGACGCTCGACTCGTAATCCGAGGGTCGCGGGTTCTAATCCCCATCACATCAAACATGCTAGCCCTTTCAACCGTGAGGGCGTTATAACGTGATTGTCAATCTCACTATTCGTTGCTAAATAAATAGTCTAAGATTGGGCGGTGATGACCAGCTGCCTTCCCTCTAGTCTTACACTGCTAAGTTAGAGACGGATAGAGCAGATAATCCTCGGGTAGCTTTGCGCGAAATTCAAAACAAACCAAAACTTCCATGATGTTTAAAACACAGCTTTCAATAGTGGCAAAATCGGAGTCATCAGTGGATGTATCTAGAAATATTTTGTTTATTTTAATTTTGAATTTTAACTAATCTGTTTAAGTGATGTTGTCAAGTTATTTGCCTGCCAGGAAGTAGTTTTATGAGAAATGCTAAAGAAAATGAGAATCGGGTGGCCTCCTATGTTTTGATGAAATTTGAAGTCGATAGTTGATACATGAAGCAGTTACTATTTATAGCTTAGTCTGATGTATCTTGTGAGCAGTTAGGACGTGTTGTTGAGGTGTTCTCTTTGATGAGATAATTAATCTCTCAAATGTCCACTACTTGTGTTTGTTGACGTACAGTTAAGATGTGTGCATATGGCTGAGTAGATCAAAGCCCAAACGTTTATCTTCTTATGACCCAAGTGTGTTCTCCTTCTTCTTCATAAAATATTGTCCAACACTACTAGTTTGAGAGTTTAATAATTTTGGTAAGAACAAAATAGAATATATTTGTTTCTCATGGACTGACACTTTATGTGCACCGTCCACAATCCTCAAAATGTCACCTAACACCATCTTCCCTCACCCCAAAGTCTTGCCTAAAAATGCTTAAAATGTGCCCTTTTTGCCACTGAGTCCCTACTTTATTAATGTCCCTGCACATTAGTGACAGTTAGAAACATTATGTTTAGGGTTAGTCCTCTACTATCTTTAGCATGAACCGTGTATACGGTTTTGATGTAAGCTATATATATGTATTGACAAATGTGTTATAATAAGATTGTTTCGGATGTCAATGATACTCAGAATATGTTAGTTAATCCAGTCGTTATTGTGTACTTAGAAAAACAATTCTGATGTCTTTTATAGAATAGGATGGTACCCCCCTCCTCTGACGTTTTTCATTTATAATGAATATTGTAACCTGGGAGACTGAAAGTGGAATATTCATAGAGTAATGTTTTGTTAATTGTTATTATATCGATACTCTGGTTTTTTGTATGTGCCAAAAAAAGTTCAAAGTTATTATTATTTAAGTCCTGCCTAGAACTTGCTATTTTTTGTCTGCGCATTCGTTTGAGATTACCGTTTCAGAATCATTTACGGTAAGAGGATAAACATGTCTTTTTCATCAGTTGTGGTCTGGTAGTGATGCTTTCTGGCATCTGCTACTTTAGAATGTGCTTGTAGAGTCTTTGTGGTTGTCTGTAGTTGTTACTGTCAGTGTATACATAAGACTTACTTTGTGTTGGCTGTAGTGATGTACTCTTAACGAAGCTGTTGCCCTGTTCGGTCTGCGAGTTGTGTTATTATGCTGTTTCCTAGAGAGCAGTTGAGGTGAAGTTGTCGTATAGCTATGCTGGTCTAATCTTCTTGATGGTTCAGCAAAATAAAGAAAGTTTGGACATTGCAATAGAACACTGTTTATGGTCCATTGTACTTGCTGTAACATGCTTTCTCACGTGGTTTCTGTTCCACTGACTTTAAACAGATTGTTACCACATGCTTGTTTGTTTCTGTGGGAAATAAACACGAAATATGAAATAAGATCTATTTACGTCACAACGTAAGTTATTCTAAAATATTTACTTATGTCTAACACTAACTAGTTAATACTGGTTTTATTAAAACACCGCAGTCCTCCCATCATGAAACTTCATCACTGAGATGGTCAATCGGTAAGTTTGTCTGCGAGAGATGACCGAAATATTAGCTTTCCATATCAGTCTGAAAGACTTGAAAGAGAAAAAACGTTCCTCGATATCACACGATGTCTTTCTCAGATATCGTTGTTTTATATATAAAAACTGTTTCTCTGCATCTATGAGGATTCAATACGACACATGATCATGTCTTACTTTTAGCCTATGAACCAGAAAAAAAGCAGCTAGTCAGCTGTATCCACCGCCAACTCGTCGTTTCATTATCACTCATACAGTATAGCGTTTAGGCCCGACATTGCCAAGCGTGTTAAGACGTTCGACTCGTAATCCGAACATATATTTACATGTGCATGTCCATACGTGTGTGCGTAAAGTATTTTGTTTGTCTCTTTGAACGTTTTAAACTTTAAATCAAAGCCACAGTGAGCTGACTGCTGTGTCCACTGTATCCTGGGGGGGGGGTAGTATGGATAATAATAGTTTGTTTGTTTTGAATTTCGCACAAAGCTATACGAGGGTTATCTAAGCTAGCCGTCCCTAATTTAGCAGTGTAAGGCTAGAGGGAAAGCAGCTAGTCATCACCGCTCACCGCCAACTCTTGAGCTACTCTTTTACCAATAAATAGCGGGATTGACTGTAACTTGATAATGCCCCACGGCTGAAAGGACAAGTAGGTTTCGTGTGACAAGGATTCGAACCAGCGACCTTTGGAGTTCAGCTCCTTAACCAACTGGCCAGACTGGGGCCTGAATAATAACAGAATACGTTTTTAAACGTCGAATCTTGCTGCGGCCCACATTATTTTACTTACTGTTTTATAACAGCTGCATCACGACATCTAGAAGAATTGGTAAACTAAGTTTAAAAGTACTTATCAAAGTAGAACTCTGTAGCTGCACTGTTTGTGTTGTTGTATTTAAAATAATTATCTATTTTTATTACAACATTTCAGAATAAGCCCAAGTTAAATCATCTAAACAGTTTGATATAGAGTGGTTCTTGTAACTCTAAACATATTACAACATAATATACCAGGTTTAGTACAGATTATGGAGTTCATAAAGAGACGAAAGAAAATGTTGGTAAGAAATGGATGTGGAACATGTAACGATTATTTTCGGCTCTTAAAAGTATAATCACATTTCAGACATACAAAGCATGATATACAAAATAGGAATGTACTTTTACATGTTAATAATACCCGAACGAAAATACTCAGTACGGAATAGATTAAACAAGGTCAAACGTTGCGGGTATTACTTACACAAGTGTCAACACCACGACATCACCGGCCACTTTGTGTGTATGCATTTCAACAGATCTACTCTGACGAAATCAGAGCTCAAAGTTTTGCTGGGACTAATTGCTATCCAATGTTGACAAACCCGGACTTTATTAACCATAACACTGTTTTTAAAGTTGAATAACTTTAAGAAATACATAACTAAGTTGAGTGTCTTCTATGCTACACTTTTATTATCTCATTATATCAATTATTTTACAGAACTTCAGTATTTGTTGCCAAAACTGAAAGACGGAACGCTTTTGATAAGTCTGTTCAGTTTTCATTCATTTATCGTATAGACGACTGTTTGTTTGTTTTGAATTTCGCACAAACCTACTCGAGGGCTATCTGTGCTAGCTGTCCCTAATTTAGCAGTGTAAGATTAGAGGAAAGGTAGCTTGTCATCACCACCTACCGCCAACTCTTGGGCTACTCTTTTACCAACGAATAGTGAGATTGACCGTCATATTATATCACCCCCACGGCTGAAAGGGCGAGCATGTTTGGCGCAAAGGGGATGCGAACCCGCGACCCTCAGATTAGGAATCGCACGCCTTAACACGCTTGGCCATGCCGGGCCTGACCTTCGTCTACACGAAGTAACAATAACATGCATATACACGAACGACGTACTAACACAACAAATTACAAAGCAGTATAGATGAACCAAATGTCTTATTCAAATAAGGTGAAGAATATTTTTAACGAGTAATAATCTGAAATAAAACAGTTGTAGAATAAAAAAACAGAGTTACTTCACATGGAAGTAAAATACTTCAAATTGAAGTGAGGTAATAACTGCAGTAAATACAGTAAAGTGGAAACATAAGTAATTAGTATAGGTTAAAAAAAGAAAGTTTCACTGGTTGATGTACATGAAACCAACCAATCAAAACAATAATAAAACTAAGTCAAACCTGGTGGTGCTTTTAGTAATTATTCACTAAATGCGCTCGAGAAATGCACATCCATGTATAAAATACTCTTCAAAACAAGAAACGCAAAAGGGATATTTTTTTTATTTTAAAGAGAAATATATGTAATAATGTTACAAGCTCAGAGTATGTGATGTTACACGTGTTAAGGCACTGATTGTCAGACCAAAATGACAATAAAAGTTGTGCACTTTGAAAACGGAGGAAACATCGGATTTTTCGCCAAAACGCATTCGTGTCCAATAAATTTGTTTGAGAGATCTGCATGTTCTGCAAGTGCAACATGTGCAAAATCCCTATAAAAGTGACGGATTCTCGGTTTCCATAGCTCAGTGTTCAGCCACCGACACGCAATACAGTTACGCCAAGACTGACTGAAGCACAATGCAACAACGCCATTGGTCTCTTGGAAGCACGCGAATCTTGATCAGATGTTGCCAGAGCTGTGAATGTCCATCCAAGCACCATCACAAGGCTATGGAATCGTCACCAACAACATGGATCAACTCGTGACCGTCCACGATCTGGCAGACCTCGTGTGACCATGCCCGCACAAGATCGCTACATCCGGTTAGTCACCTTCGGGATAGGACCACCACTGCGACGTCTACTGCCTCAACCATATCAGGGCTGCGTAGGATTTCCGATCAGACCGTACGCAACCGTCTACGAGATGCAGGAATCCGACGTCGACGTCCAGTCAGAGGCGTCATCTTCACCCAGCAAAATCGTCAAGCACGGCTGCAGTGGTGCTCGGGCACATCGGGTATGGCCTCATCGACGATGGAAGCATGTTTGTTTCAGCGATGAATCACGTTTTATGCTTTGTAGGCAGGATGGAAGGACCCGTGTTTACCGTCGCCGAGGTGAACGTTTTGCAGCAAACTTGTGCAGGAAGTTGACAGGTTTGGTGGTGGCAGCGTCATGATGTGGGCTGCCATCGCCTACAATGCCAGAACAGACCTTTTACACATTTGAGGGAATCTTACGGCTCAACGATACGTCGACGAGATTCTTAGGCCCCATGTGCAACCCATCATGATAAACGTCAACGATGTTTTTCAACATGACAACGCCGTCCTCACACAGCCCGACTCACCACTGTCTTCTTGAGACACCACAACATCAACGTTCTTCCCTGGCCCACCCGATCACCAGATTTAAACCCCATCGAACATCTTTGGGACGAGTTGGACCGACGTCTGCGACGGCGACAACCTCAACCGCAGACTCTACCTCAGCTTGCAGCAGCTTTGCAAGCTGAGTGAACAGCCATTCCACAGGATGTGATTCGTCATCTCATCGCTTCCATGGGCAGGAGATGCCAAGCAGTTATTGATGCTCACGGGGCATACTCGTTATTGACGTTGAGTGACGTTAAACTTCACCTAGTAAGCGTGGACTTCGCCTTTGCAGACTTTGGATGTTCAGCAGTGAATGTGCAAAGTTTCACACATGTCATACAGAACTACCCGGAATAAACTTGTTAAAAATTTGTCTCAAATTTTGCCTTTTGCGTTTCTTTTTTTGAAGAGTATATATATATATATATCGCGTAGATGTTACGGATGAAAGATAAGTGAAATTAGACCGATAAGTTAGATTTATCATACTTGAAGCAAAATCATATCTATACATAGATTTTTACCGCCAGATGTCCTTATCATACGCTACAAAATATAGTAAGAACGCTGAAAAACCAAACCATAATCATTTGCTCAAGACTGAAGCGAGCAGTAGACATGTTTTTACCGGTCATAACAGTTCTAGTGTTACTGGTGGTAACGTGGTTCAGGTAGGTGAGAATTATCTAAACAGTATGATTAATACAGTTTTGTTCGAAAAATCAAATCCACCAGAATAATTTTTAAAGTACGATTAACCACACAGTGAGTAAAAAGAGACGAGACAGATAGATCCACATATCTATGAAGAGATCGCGTTTAGCTAGGTTAAAACTGTACCATGTCGATTTTGAAACTTGTAAAACATTAGGTTAAACAGATACCTTTAGACTATGAAAGTTGTAAAATATCATGTTAAACAAGTACCATGTAGATTATGAAACTTGTAAAATATTATGATAAACAAGTACCATGTAGATTATGAAACTTGTAAAATATCATGATAAACAAGTACCATGTAGATTATGAAACTTGTAAAATATAATGTTAAACAAGTACCATGTAGATTATGAAACTTGTAAAATATTATGATAAACAAGTACCACGTAGATTATGAAACTTGTAAAATATAAGGTTAATCCGGTATCGTGTAGATTATGATTATTCCAAATCTTATAATTTATGTTTCCTAATTTTGAAACAACAACTACTAAAGTATTTTCCAAATCTAATTTTGAAACTAAAACTACCAAAACATATTCCAAATCAAATAACTGATTAGTTGTACTTATATCATTTCTAGAACCAAAAGCATTTCGATTCAAAGACAAATGTGTAATCTAAATATCGTATATTTCTAAAGACCCACAAACTCCAGTTATTTCGAATGAATAACTGTTCTTTTTAAGGAGTACAAAGGTGAATTGGTTGACTGATGTTGTGTGACGTGTATGAAAAAATATACACATCACGTGAGCAGTAAATGTTAGTTGATGTAGTCGCGAAAGCTGACCAATCCCTATTGAATCGGAGAGCGTGTACCTGAAATATGTGAGCGCGTGCTTAGATCAAAGTCACAAAGTATTGAATACTGTACTAGTGAAGATAGTTACGTAATTATACAGGACAATAACATTAATATATATATACTGAAATATATAAATAGAGGATTTAGTTTATTCAAGAAAGTGAAAATAAGATAAAAAATAAAACGTGAAAACTAAGAATCTTCTTATTACTTTCTGAAGGTAAGGCAGTTTGTGAAGAACAACTAAAAGTACGAGGGCTGCTCTAATCACGTAGGATTTAACCATTACTCCTATAACGCACCCACGGCTCAAAGTTGGTAATGCAATTTTTTCTTGTGGTATGAGAAATAGAAACTGTTATGTTTTATAAAAACCCTTTTGTTTTTTTAAACAGATTTCAAATTGCTAAATTTATATAAAAAAAGGCATAACACATACCGAAAGTTCCTGAAAACTGTTATACTACGAAATAAGTCATCTGTTATAACCCTATAATCTGTTATGAATGTTTGAATTTTACTGAAGTATCAGTCACTACTGTTTTTCTTTCACTAATCCCAAACACTCAAATAGAACATCACATTTTTTAAATCATTGTTAAAGAAGTAATGATTTATTATCTATTGTGTTTCATTTTTAATAATCAAAGGAGAAATGTGATGCTATTGTAGATTTTTTAAAACCTGAACAGTATGAGTAATACGTAAACGGATTGTAAATAATGAAGGAGCAAAATATATTTCCGAGTGAGCTTAGCAATAAGTATAGGGAATTAGAACTCTAAAATATAGAGTTTAATTTTCCGCAATGAGCAGATCACAGATAGCCCTTTGTGTCATTTTGAAATAAACACCTACCAAACAAAGAAATAGTAAAATTGCGCTAAGGGAAAATAAACATGTGGTCAACGTTTCAGCGAAACGACCTTTATCATGTCCGTTGGTGCGTAGTTTGAGACCAACATGTTGACCACGTGTTTATTATTAATCTCACACTGCTTTTGACAAGTCACTTCTGAGCACATTTCCAACTGTTTTCACACAAAACTTCCAAACTAGAATGAGTTTAGTTTATGTTTCATTTACTTCGCTGATTCCACACCAGTGTTTAGTTCCGAATGAACAAATACAATTTAGTAAAACCGGTTTCTTCTCACTGCTGTAGCATTACGTATGGAATTCGCCATTAGAAGGTATTTATGCGCGTATGGTCTCTTTCTGTGACGTCACTAACTTTTACGCTGATAATTTATCACAACTAATTCATACAGTGAGCACGTCATGATTTGATTGTTGTTTTATCGGCTCTTCTTTTATCTGATTGTTTTAAAGTTCACATAACTATTTGTAGAACAACATATTTATTTCTAAACTGGACAACTTATATTCAGGAACATGTCCTTCATGGGTAGCATGGATAACGGTAGAGCCACCATTTGAGATTCTGATTAGTTAATAAAGGAAGCAACGCGTGATGTTGGAGATACAACCTGAGCATGCGTACATTGAGAATCTAACACGTCATGACTGTATATATTGGAATGTTAGCTGCTCCTACAAGTTCCAACGATTTTGCAAGATGGATGTATCGAATAATTATTAAGTTATTTAAAACCAGCGTAGCTGCTTAATTCTGTCTGAGTGGGTAAAGTGTCATTGGCATTAGTAACAACACCTTCGAGTTTAACAGGGAAATTGTTTATATAATATTTCAATTCATTCTTTATGGAATGATGAGCTGAAAGGTGCTTAGCTGAGGCCTATTCATATTTGGTAAAAAATTTTTATGGTAAAAAAGTGTTGATAATTATTCTTTTAAGAAAAATAAAATTAATAAATAATTTTTTATTATACTGAATTAAAAATAAGGGATTAAAATATTTGTATTTCAGTTTATGAATAAAGAAATTCTCTTAAAAATATGAAAACGTATGATGTTATGAAATGATTATGAATTGTTAGATTATAAAACAACTTTCTGTTTAATATATTTTTCGTAAATTAGGGAGAGTACGTTACTAGTTCTGTATTGTTTCGTTCCAGGTGGCGACAGAAGAAGTTATCTTTCTTTCAAGACCTTGGCATCCCAGGACCAAAACCAAACTTTTTCTTTGGAAACCTGAAAGAGTTTCAAACCAAGGTTTAGAGAAATTTATTTAACTCTAATAATGAAAAAAAGAATGACGAACTTGTGAATGAAAATTATAATAAAATTTTTTTTTTTTTTTGCAATGATACAGACATATTAGCGTTAAAGCTGAAGCCTTACAATCGTAAATGAGAATTTTAAGCTGGAAGATCTAAATCTCTGGTTAAAATATTTTCTTTATAAAGTGAAAAATATGCAGTTAAGACAATTGTGTTATGATTTTTTTCCTACCCAACTAGAAGAGACACAAGACTAAATTTACAGCATTAACATTTCGGTGAACAACTGATCAACTCTGTATAAATAACTACTACAACGAAAGACCAAACAAAACACACAACTACGTCCAAGATTCTGTTGCAACAAAAGGCCAAACTAAACACAACTCTTTACCAACTTCTGCTGCAACTGCAGATAAAAAACAACAACTCTGCAAGACCTTCTGTTACAATAACATGTCGAAAAAAACAGCAATACCATAAAAGGAACTGCTGCAATAACAGACTACAAAAATCAACATATTAGTAGGCTAATCGTGCTTTATATCAACTTCTTACAATATTGTCCATAACTTCTCTTGTTTTATAATTACTTACATAAGACGAGTTAACTCGAAATTCTATGTTAAATATTTACTGTCAATATTGTTTTAATGAAGGTTAATAAAATTAGTTAATAAACTTTAAACTCTCTAATCTGAGTATTTCTTGAAACTAAATTGTAACAAGGCCTAGGTATTTTTTCAAAAGTGGATTATAACAAGACTTGCGAAATTTTCAAAACTGAATTGTAAAAAAGGCTTAAGTAATTATCAAAACTGAATTGTAACAAGACTTAATTAATTTTTAAAAGTGGATTTTAACAAGGCTTAAGCAATTTTCATATCTGAATTGCAACAAAGTTTAAGTAATTTTCAAAAGTGCATTGTAAAGTTGTCAAAATTTATCGTAAGTATTTCATTATCGATTAAACTGTTGGCTAAAATTTTATTTTATACTCGGAATAAATAATTAATGAATGTTTCGTTCTGTTTTTAAAGGGTGCTATTAAATGTCACAAAGAATGGATAAAAAAATATGGCAACATTTGTGGGTAAGTTTCTTTCATAGATTGTAGTACATGGTAATACACAGTTTTGTACAATTGAATATTGATATATCTTTCACTTATTGCCGCCTGTTGAAAGCAGTGTAAGCTTTTCAATAAACTTCATTCTTTTACTATTAGAATCCAGACAGAAAATAGAAATATTACAGATGGTTTAAATTTCACCTCTCGATTTATGACTATTACTTCTGTTTTTTTGCAAGTAACAAGTTCGAAGAAGAATTGAGATTTTTTTAGTCCTAATGTGTTTAAGACATTAAATTAACTTATACAGTAAATTAAACGTCTGGACAAAAAAGTGATTTCTAAGTTTTCTCAGCAGCCGGAATTTAATTGTAGAAAAGTAAAATAGTCTTCTCACATTTAGAGCTGAAACTCCGAGAAGTAGAAACATATAGTTTTCCTAGAAAGGTATCTTTAAGTATATCTCAGTTTTGAAGTGAAACCAGCGTAAATAAAACTCTCAGCGTTTGTTAAAAAATGTGCATTAGCTGCTGAAATAGCGTAGATGTTGAAACTCTAAACGTAAGTTTTCACCATCATAAAATTTAACATTAGATTATCCTGGATAAATAAGTATAATATTTAATATACTAATACCCATTTAAAAGGTGTGTCTATGTTAAATGTTTTGAAAATTAATTATATGATTTATTTTCTAGATTCTATTACGGACGATTACCAATCATTATCGTAGCGGATTTGGACCTCTTGAAACAAATACAAATTAAAGATTTCCACAAATTTACGGGAAGACCGGTAAGAATAAAAATCATCTGCATAGAAATTTGAAAACAATTATTTTAATTAGTAAAACAATGTCACACATGGAAATTTTTTAAACAAGTGAAATGTTCAATGTGGATAACTTACATTAAGAAGCAATATATTCAAATGACAATTTGACTGAAAAATATTTGGAATAGATACATATTTTAATCGATAGTTGAATATAAGCACTAAAATAATTTATAATTTATCTTTTTATTCCATCTTTTCCTTTGTATATGTATTTAGGTTATTAGGAGAATAATTAGTGTAAACCATAGGACATCATATTGTAGAAGTTCTCATGAAACTGTAACTTTTATAGTAAACGTATCTTAGTCAGTAGTTAAACGTGTATATTTCTACAGATGTTCATCCCTGGAGGCGCGCAGCCAGTCAATGAATTAAAATCACAATTGACTTTGCAACGAGGAGAACATTGGAAGGAAGTTCGTAGTCTCCTCACTCCTACCTTCAGTTCCAGTAAAATGAGACAGGTCAGTATTGTATTTGTCTATAACTTAAGCATTATTTTAATGTGGTCTGACAACAGTAACTATCGTCAGAAACTTCTTTTATAAATCTACGTTATCAGCTTTACCAATTTAATCACTGCTTTAGAGATTAGTAAAAACTCATCACCGAACAGAAATATTCTATTCATATAGAAGATACGAAGTATATCTACTGTCTTTCTGTATACTCGTCCGTCTGTAGCTTTGTTTTTCTATGTATCTGTGTGTATAGACAGGTATAAATAATAAGGAATATTGTTTTAATTATTATGTTCTAGATTTGCGGTTTTCTTACGAATATTTTATTTTCCTGCCACGTTTCGTAAACAGAACAAAACTCATACGTTGTTATTATATTATTCATATCATTTCTATTCCAGTAGATGTTGAAGATAACGCTAAAGACTGGGATTCAAAACTTGTTTGGTTAAAGCATGGATGATCCATTGTGTAGCTTTTATTTAACAATAAACAAAGGGCGTTAATGAATGATAGCTCTCAAAACATTGTTAAATACATATTGTCTGTGATAGTGTTTAAATAAAATTGTTAAACAACATTTAAATCAGTAACAATATTTACAAGTAGATTTGATAACTACAGTAATTATTATTAAATCTTCAATATAGAAATATTTACATAATTATTGGGTCCATAATCTATATTTTCATACAGGAGATAAACCTAGATTTTATAGCGTAATGTCACTATTTAAAGAATCGATGGGATGACAAGTTCAAATTATGTTAAACAATTCATTGGCAAATATTGTTAAAATGTGTCATGTTATTTGTTGCAGTCTTTAACAATTAATAATATTAAAGGCTTTTCAAGATAATTTTGTATGTAATTGGTAACCCATTAGCATTGCGTAGTATGTGCGTCAGACATAGTAAAGAGTGCCGTAAAGCTATTCATAATACAAATAAAGAAATGTAATTCGAAAAACTGTAGCTTTATAAATAATTAAAAATCAATATTACTACATCATAATAATTATAATATTTATTAATAGTTAATATTCTGGTGATAATTCTATATGTTTTTTTTTCGATTTATTATGTTGTATTACACAATCTGCAAAAAGATAATTTGTGTTTCAGATGACACCAATCATGCAGAAAGCTGTCGGGATCCTTATGGAAAAAATTGCTGAGAAAGCCCAGACAGAAGAGGATTTTGATATATACGAGATGTACCAAGAACTGACAACTGATGTCATTGGTCAAACTGCATTTGGTATCCAGACAAATGTCCAACAGAATCCAGACGATCCCTTTCTAACCAATTCCAGAGCTATTTTCAACACTCAAACTTCAGAATTTCTCATATTTTTATTAAGTATGTTTGAATTTTGTTTAATTTGATGTCAAAAGTTAATTCTGATTCTTTTTTACTCACCAGTCGTTTATTTTTGTCGGTTATTTATTTTTTAATATAAAATACACTGCTGGCCAAAATCTTGAGGCCAATGAACATAAAAAAATATATACATTTTACGTTGTTAGACTCAACCACTTATTTGACTAGAGCTTCAAAAAATGAAAATAAAAAAGGGAAAATAAAAATAAAAAACTGCTTTAGCATTTAATAGGTAATATATAAACATTATGAAATTAGCCTAAATACTAGCTGGTCAAAAGTTTAAGACCTTACAGAAACGAAGAGTTAATTAGTAAACACGTAACGAAATTTAGTCATTTGTATTCAAGCATTAGCGTTGTCAACATCTCCTACTGACATCTCCTGTGTTACATTTAGTAAAAACATGGCAAAGGCGAAAAAGTTGACAGAGTTTGAACGTGGCAGAATTTTCGAGCTGCAAAAGAAATGTCTCTATCAACGTGCCATCGCTGGTGAGATTGGGTAGTAAAACTGCTGTTGCAAATTTCTGAAAAGACCCTGAGTGATACGGAACGAGAATGTGGTCCGCCCAAGAAAATTTCGCCGTCGTTGAGCAGGAGGTTTCGACGAGTTGTCCGGCAAGACACCAGCCGATCGTCGAACAAGATTAAGGCCTTTACAGACGCATAATGCAGCTTAAGAACAATAAGACGGCATCTACGAGGAAAAGGCTTTAAAAACCGTAACCGTCTTCAGGGGCCACGCCTTTTCCTACCACGAAACACCTCGGTTAAACTTTGCTGAAAAGCACAAAACATGGGACGTACAAAAATGGAAGAAGGTTTTGTTCTCTGATGAGAAAAAAGTTAACATGGATGGTCCAGATGGTTTCCAACGTTAGTAGTACGATAAGGATATCCCATCGGACACATTTTCTACACGACACAGTGGAAGAAGCTCCATCACAATTTGTGGAGCTTTTACCTTCCATGAAACAATAGAACTTCAGGTTATACAGAGGCGTCAAACAGCAGCTGGTTACATTGACATGTTGAAGAGAGCATCCTTATTGACTGAAGGCCCTCGCTTGTGTGGAAATGACTGGATCTTTCAGCAGAACAACGCTGCAATCCACAATGCCCGCAGGAAAAAGGACTTTTTATGACAAATAATATGATTCTTTTGGACCATCCATCGTTTTTGCCGGAACTGAAACCCATTGAAAATGTTTGGGAGTGGATGGCAATGGAAGTCTATAGAAATGGACGTCAATTCCAAACATTGCATGATCTTCGTGAAGCCATCTTCACCACTTGGAATAACCTTCCAGCCAGTCTTCTGCAAACGCTTATATCGACTATGCCAAAGCGAATGTTTGCAGTTATTCGCAATGACGGCCGTGAAAATCACAACTCAGACATCTTGCTGGCCATTTCTTACCCTGTTAAGGACTTCATTTTGGTATGGTCTCAAACCTTTGATCAGCTAGTATTTAGGCTAATTTCATAGTGTTCACATTTTACCTATTAAATGCTAAAAATGTTTTTTATTTTTATTTTCCCTTTTATTATTTTCATCTTTCGAAACTTTACTCAAATAAGTGGTTTAGTATAACAACGCAAAATGCATATTTTTGTCATGTTGAAGAGAGCATCCTTATTGACTGAAGGTCCTCGCTTGTGTGGAAATGATTTTAGCAGGACAACACTGCAATCTAAAATGCCCGCAGACTTTTTTGGCAAATAACCCGATTCTTTTGGACCACTCAACGAGTTCGCAAGTTATTCGAAATGACGGTCGTGCAAATCACTAATGAGACCTCTTGTTGGGCATTTTCTACTCTGTTTAGAACTTCTTTTTGGTATGGTCTTAAACTTTTGACCAGCTAGTAATTAGGCTAATTTAAAATTTTCCCTAGTAGATGTAAAAAAGTTTTTTATTTTTATTTTCCCTTTTCTTATTTTCATCCTTCGAAGCTCTACCCATATAAGTGGTTCAGTCTAACAACGCAAAATGCATGTTTTTTTCTTTATGTTCATTAGCCTTAAGATTTTGGCCAGCAGTGTGTATCCAAGAGATCAAAGCTTGTAGTATCACATACACGTGGCTCGGCAGATAGCCTTTTTGCACATTTGCGTCAAATTAAAACAAAAAACAGAGATTAGAAAGTGGCTCTACTCCAGTACATACCAATATGTGATATTGGTGTGTAACACAAAATCAGTATCTAGGTACTCTATAATGACACTCCTTATGTTAATACATTATATATACAGACTATGTATATATAAAGTGACATAAAATGTCATAGTTTTAGTACATAGACTAACAACAATCTTGGGTTACACTTTTGTTATGATAAAGTATTCTAATATGACATAAAATCCGTTATTGGAATGCATTGTTACCAAAGCATACCGGCTTTTCCGTATATTAGATGTTGTTAGCCTGCCTAATTAAAAAGATGCGCCTGAGTATGTACATGGATAAAATAAGCAATAATGCCCAGGTGCTCACGCTCAGGGTCCACTTAGTACTGGTGCAAAATTTTAAGTTTTTAGATACTTTCCTCTTGAGGCTATGATGTTCAAACGTAAACAAATACGCACGTGCGTGTCTGTCTGTCTATGATTTTATTTCTATTATATGGTTTTTCGATAGTCTTCCTAATTAAAAAAATGCACACGCGAGCGAGCACGTGGATAAGATAAGTAATAATACAGGTGGACGTGCTCAGGATCTTCTCAGTATTGGTGCTTTCTACTTTGTCTCTTTAAAGATATGAGCACGCGTGTATGCACAAATATAAGTAATAATATACAGGTTATTATTATTATTGTGTGATTCTTTTTTATCATGTTGTTACAATGGAATTCCAGTTTCAACTCACGATGTTCAATCCTTTCGATTGATGTATTTGTCCACGCCCAAGGTTCCATAGATTACTTTATACTAATCCTACCCAAAATCTAAAGGTTGACTGGTAGAAATTATGGTAGCGATTCTACTAAAAGATGCATGTTTGAGATATAAATATATATTGTGATATATTTAGTAGAATGGCTAGCATAATTTATTCTTACACTCACTCTCTTCAGAAGATAATATAAAATGCTTATACTATTAGGGAGTCGAGAAAAGTTTTCAAAATCTATATATAAAATATACCTAATATAATTAAATATTTCAAAGGTTACTCGCTAGTCTTCAACTTTGATCTGATCTTAGGATATTCGGTTTTAGAAAATATAGGCCATCTGGAGTAAAAATATGTTAACATTTGAAGTTTTAAACAAAGAAAAACTACTTATGACAAAAGTCACAGCTGACCAGAGCATAATTTGAATGTAGACAGTGTTTAATTCAGATATATATAGAGATTTACTGAGAAACGGCCTTGATTTTTAGTGTGCTTTCCTGAGCTTTACAGCATCCTTTATCCAATTCGAAAACTGGTGGATTTCATATGGCATCAGATATTCTCAACACCAGGAAGATCCTTAATCGAAGGAATTACGAAAGTAATAGAGGAAAGACGAGGAAATCCAGCTGTAAGAAAATTTTCTGTCTTTCATCATGTAGATAATTACTGTTACTTTTACTAAATAATCGGGAGGAAACAATCCCAAAATATCCTGTGAATTAGTGATAAACAATTCTGGCTCTGAAGTGGTTTTTGAAGTAATTTCATTTAAAGAACAGAATTTCTCATCAGAAACACCTGTGGTTTAGGTATAGCTATCTCTAATTATTAGTTTTATAAATGGCTCACATTTGAAAATAAGAAGTAATTTTATAAGCATCAAATCTCTAATGTTGGATGATTCGATCTGCATCCTGACACATTAACTGTAAAGTCAGGCCTAACCAAAATATGTTTGTGTGTGAATTAATCTAATGTAATCTTGAAAATACCAGATATTAAACATCTCTGAAAATTGAGTACATATAAATATATATATGCCATACAATATTGGTATTGTATTCTGATCAGTAATAAAAATAAATCAGGTAGACGTACGTACGTCCCACGAAAATATAGTTGAATAAAAAAGGAAAAAATTTCTAACACTGCCTATAATAGTATCAAGAGCTACGGCTAATGAACATTCCCTCTTGTTTTAGCTTCGAAGATCTGATCTTCTTCAGATGATGTTGGATGCTCGTATGGCAAGAGAAGACATTCAAAATGTGACTGCTAAACAGTTAACAGCTGGTGAAGACGAGCCAACAGAAAATGATTCTGCTGATAGAAAAGGTAAACATAAACATGACGTATTTTAAAGATTAAAAACAAAATACAATCTTAAAGTATCTACAATAATGACCGAGATACAGGTGTCTGTGAAACTGTTTTAAATTATCAACTGAGTTTAATTTTATAGGCTAGTAGCGATAAATAATGTTCTATGTGTTTTTCAGGTTATTGTTTCACTATATATGTGGGTTTATTGCATGGTAAAACATTACCTTAGTGTGGGATTCTTTTGGGATCATCATGTATCTGTAACGCTTCATGACCTTTTGATCATTTCTGTAATTGGTCGGTCTAAGGTAAACCGACATAGTAGCTTTGACGATGTTAAAGTTATTTGTTTCAAATCTGGGTGTGTCGGTATTCGCTGAGGAACTTTTGTCAACTTTTTTCCCAAGTTGAAATACTGTTCCTTGTGTATATTGAACTTGCGGCCAGACAGTATTTTTATATTCTCCTAACGGAATCTTGTCTCTTTCATTTAACCACCAACAAGTCTCACGTGCTAGACCCTCGAGCTTCTAGTTGTCACAGCGATCATGTGACTGAGTGAGTTCTCTTACACAACGTGTACAAACTTATGCAATACGCTATACTTGTACATCCAGGAGTCACCTACAGTGAACAGTGGAAACTGGACGGCGAAGTCGTTATTACTAGAAAACGGTCACAGAAACAGGAAAAAAAATTAAAGCAAATATCACGTGATAAGCACTGATGTCCTGTTCGCCATCCTTTGGTTTACATCGATCATACGCTTCATCAGTTTAATATATTTGTGGTTTACGTCATCATAGTTGCTCTTCATAAGATATGATGACACAAGTAGCGTCTCAGCCACTATTGCATCAGTTGTTTCTGCTGAGCCTCATTCTAAGGTGAAAGGCCGTACTGGTGCTGGATAAAACATACCTAATGTGGTTGACATACACTTGCTCGTTCTTCCTTTCTTCCACTCGTCCGTTTTTATAATTAAACCGGGTTTTCCAATTGTCGTATGGTTTATCAGTGTACGATCATATTGCTTAAATATGAATACCAGCCCTTTAAGTATTGTTGCTGAGGGAATTCTGTGATGGAGACAAAAATGTACACACAATTGGTTTTTAGCAGTAATTGGCGTCGTGGGTTCATTTATACCGTCGGTTGAGATGAAGCCCTAAGATGTTACTTAACCTCAAATATGCCTTCAGTGTAAGTGTTGTAAACTGACCATGGTACCAAATTATCGGACAATTCGAACTTGGATTGCTTTGTAACGAGAACGTGTTTCCAGTTTTTGTCACTCCATTAATTGTGGTCCAGTGCTCGTTTCAACCTTTCGTAGGTCCGGCATGGCCAGGTGGTTGAGGCACTCGACTCGTAATCTGAGGATAGCGGGTTCGAATCCCCGTCACACCAAACACACTCGCCATTTCAGCTGTGTGGACGTTATAAAGTAACGGTCAATCCCACTATTCGTTAGCAAAAGAGTAGTCAAAGAGTTGGCGGGGGCTGGTAATGACTAGCTGCCTTCCCTTTAATCTTACATTAGGGACGGCTAGCGAAGATAGCCCTCGTGCAGGTTTGCGCCGAAATTAAAAACAATCAACCTTTCGTTTTTGCTTACCTAATTCGGCAGCTGTTTCTGAGAAGATTTCAATCCGCGTTAATGCGTATCTTTCACTAATTGATAAGATTTGTAGACACAGATATTCAATTTGGTGTCAACCTTTCTACTTTTTCTTTCTCTTTTATTTCATCAGAAAGTTTCAAGGACGGAAAGAAACAGATGAAGTTTATCACAGATATGGAAATTAAAGCAAATTCTATCCTATTCTTATTGGCTGGGTAAGTCTAGCTTCCACCTATTATAGAAGAAAGTAGAATATTTTATATAAGAGTACCGTACTCACACTGCGTCATATTTTTATCTTTATATTAGAAGAAGAAAATATCTTTGAAATATTCGTGAAATGTTGTTCTCGTTGTGCAATGGATTTCAAAATAGCGCGAAATTACGGAGGTGTATGTATGTACGCATATATATATATATATACATACGATAAACCTCACAGACCAACTGAGAAAATACAATATTGTAATGATTGTTTCTATGATATGATTGGCCTGTGGGAAATAACCTCCTTTCTTTTTCTTTTTTATCTGTATGCTGATTGGATGAAACAATGAACATATGTATTTACGTTTCTAGCAAATGTTAGTTTCACTCTTTTCTATTAAGCCTAATATTTGAAGTGGATGAATTCTGTATTCACATAATCCTATGTTTACTAGTTACGAAGTCTACGAAATTGTGCTCAGTGATTTTATTTACCAGTTTACGTTTGCAGTTGTTGAGAGCTTAGATGGAAAGTGTATTTCTGTATTTTGCGAACATTTTGGTATTGCTCTAAAATTGGTATATGTATGACATTTTCGTATAGCGTACAAACGTAAGCATATCAAGAGTAGAAAAATAAACAGAAACTTCAACATTTATTTATTTGAACAGTTATGAAACAACAAGTACAGCCCTCGGTTTCACAACCCATATACTGGTCAACCGACAAGATGTCCAGGAAAGAATTCGTGAAGAAATAAACGATGTCATAGGACAAGATGTAAGACCTGTGCTTTATTTGTATGTAAAATATAAACTGGACTAAATTCTTCAATATTTTCTGTTTTAAAACCTTTTAATAGATTGTTAATCTCAGGTGTTTGAAAAAAGTTGAAAGTCAGTTTATTGTAAATATATTTTCAATACTATTTCAAATCAAATCTAAATGTTTATTTTCATTCTTAATACTCTATTCCAGGGTGTCTTAGATTACAACACAGTAAACAAACTTCGATATTTAGACCACGTTTTCTCAGAATCTCTGCGAGTGTACCCGCCAGTTGTCACGTGAGTACGATTTTCATTCAATTGCAAGTGGCGTCATTTATCAAAAACGTCATTTTATCGTATAAATCATACAAAGCAGTCTTTAGCAATGATTTTATCTGTTTTAGTTTAATTCGCGTAAATCATTTATTGTAATGAGAATTTCTCGGGTCAGTTAGGAACAGATTTGGTATTGCAATGTCTCTTAATGATGCTAAAACAGTAATGTTTCAGGTTAATTAACAGAATTACTTATGTCAAAATTATTTATTGATACCTTTACCAGTGAAAACATGTGAGGATTTCCTCGATTCAATTTGAAAGAGATGCTATTCTATTGGATAGTGATAATTATCTTCCACTACCTCCTGACGATGCTAAACGAGCAATGAGACAAGGAGTACATGTCTTTTTATTTTTTTATAGGTTTATCAACAGAGTTTCCGACGAGGATTACCAACTAGGTAGTTTTAAAATCCCCAAAGACACTGTCATACAGATCCCTGTTTGGCACCTCCATCACGATCCAGAGATCTGGTCTGAGCCATACGATTTTAAGCCTGAGAGGTAAACACTAAATAGCTAATACCTATAACTTTGTGCTACTTTTACAGATTTATTAATATTTTATTCAAAAAAACATATTTGTTTTAATCTGCAAAAAGAACTATGAACATGTATAATTTGACACGTAAGTGTTATAATGTCATGATTTGCAGGTTTCTGCCCGAAAATAAAAAGGACATTCACCCCATGGCCTATCAACCGTTTGGATCTGGACCGCGAAACTGTATTGGCATGAGAATGGCGCAATTGGAAGCCAAACTAGCTTTGGCCAGAATCTTGCGCGCATACAAAATAGTTCCTTCTGAGAAGACGGAAATCGTGAGTTTCACGTTGTGAAATATTTTCGAGTGAAAAACACAAGTTTATTCACAACCATAGTTATATGTAAATTATAATTTTTCTTACAAATGATGAAAAGAGAAAATTAAGATAAAATCACAACTGTATAAATTAATATAAAATAAGTATAAACAATATACATTATTTCTGATCAGTTTTCAGAGATATTTTTATTTGTTAGTCATTGAAACTTGTTCTTGTCTTTCAGGGAGATATACAATATAACGTTAAGTTCCTAACCATTGGTCCAGTACATGGCATTCACGTGAAAGTAGTTCCAGTGTAGTGTTGACCTCTTGTGAAATGAAATATTCATATAAATAACAGTGTCTTAATCACACAAGTTTATCAGCTGATTTAAACACATTGATATTATTAACTCTATTCTTCTGAATAATAATTTCTGACTGAAAGTGAGTTTCTGTGTCGTTAACTTGAAGTGTAATAATACAAGTAAAATAAATTGAATGATGTTACGAATAGTTGGTTGATTTGTTATACACCGGAATCACAGGTTTGAAATACTCAACTTTGTTTGTAATGCGATTATTTACTCTTTTGTAATACCGCGTATAAAACGTGGGAAGATTTTAAAAGTTTCAGAAAGATATTGAGTAAAGAAACCAATTTATGTAAAAAGTAGATAGGATTTTTGTTTAGAAATGACAATTAAAGGGCAAAATTTTCGTTATTTTGTGTTGCTGTTTAACAGTGATATGTGTTTAAACTTTCATTTTCTTTTCCGAACATTTTTTGTTGTTGTTGAGAGAATCGTGAAAAATTTGCTAACTGCGATAAGGCACTGAAATTTTTTAAAGATAAAAATGATTCAAATTGTATAGATAGCTGAGAACCTGTTAATAAAAATATATAAGTTCTATAGTTTATATAAAGTACAGGTAGAATTGAAATGCTGATGTTAAGAGGTTGTTTCAAACAAGTATTCTACACTGTGAACATTTACAAAAATGAAATGTTACTTTGTTACTAGCATTTAAAATACTTCAATTTTAAAGACAACAAACTTAAAACCCGGAAATGTTGTGTGTCTAGATTTATAATGTGTTAGTTTGATTTACTGAATTTTGCACAAATCAACTCGAGGTCTGTCTGCACTACCCGTACCATTAGCTTCTCAACCATTTTCACTTCCAACGAACAGAAGAACGAAACATCACGTTATAATGACTCCAAGTTATAAAGATCAAGTACATTTGGTGACAGGTTTTAATCATACGATCCATCTGCACATATTACGAGCAGAGCGCTTAAACCAGAAGACCACACCAATCACCCATTATTATTAACCTATTAATATTATATTGTTCCTTATTAATAAACTTTGTAAACAATGCAGTGAAATTACAGCATTTTTTTATTTTACATAGCAAATCAAATAGTTATCACTTTTTCATGTAGCCTGTCTACAGCATATTAACCTTATTAACACAACACAAAAAGTTGGGGTCTGTCTACAGCATATTAACCTTTATTAACACAACACAAAAACTTCGACACTAAACACAAAATGATGTGCTTTTCATCTGAAGTTTTGTTATGTGGTTTTCATAGAAACATTTTCATTCCATATTTAACAAAACTGGACACAACAGATACTGGCGAACAGTACAGTAGTAGATATCAAAAGTGTACGTTAGTGAACGACAAAACTATTCTAGTAAACTTGATACGCTCAATTACCTGGAATAAAAACGAGATATTTTAGATGTGTTGTTTGAATTTCTCGCAGAGCTACACGAGGGCTATCTACGCTAGCCGTCCCTAATTTAGCAGTGTAAGACTAGAGGGAAGGAAACTATTGTATGGCATATATTTTTTTTTTTTGTATAGATTAGATTAGATTAGTTCACACACAAACATATTTGGTTAGGCCTGAATTCACAGTTAATGTGTCAGAATGCGGATCGAATCATCCAACATCAGAGATTTGATGCTTATAAAATTACTTCTTATTTTCAAATGCGAGTCATTTATAAAACTGAATAATTACAGATAGCTATACCTAAACCACAGGGTCTTCCGAACTTGGGACGTAATTAACATGAACATAAGGCAACGACCCGGTAGGAGATTATTTTATCAGTTTTCAGATCTACTTAATAAAAGTCCAGTGTTATCATACACAATAGATAATGATATCTGATGTTGATGAGAAATTCTGTTTTTTTAAATGAAATTACTTCAAAAACCACTTTTTGAAAACAAAAAACAAAGTTTGAATAAAATAATGGCCATGTTCTGTACTTTTACAACATAAGTAATTAAGAAATAACCCATTCTATCCAGGAACAAAATTTATGTTACATAGTTTTATTGGCAGTTTATGTCTGCTTTCTACAACGTACCAATCGTGATGGAGAAGGAATGAGGTGTTAAGGTTGTGTTGGTTATGTTTCGTATTTTAGTCAGGCTATAAGATTACTCAGTGTTATCAGCTGCAAAAATAAGCTTTATTAACACACGTTAACGATTTAGTTGTTGTTGTTTTGAATTAAGCACAAAGCTACACAATGGGCTATCTGTGCTCTGCCCACCACGGGTATCGAAACCCGGATTTTAGCATGTAAGTCCGCAGACATACCGCTGAGCCACTGGGGGGCTGACGATTTAGTAAAATTCAATTAATTAAACATTCTTTCAATTAAACATATTTTAATAAACACAATTAAATCATATAAGTAATGCTTCCATGAATATAAAACAAAATTAAGATATAAATATTCATGAGTATGAACATAAGAATGGTAAGATTACACTGCTCCAAAGAAATAACAAAAATTTAAATTTGGAAATTTCGTCCGAAAGTATATGTTTTTTTAGATACTTATGTTGAATGAAATACACACACACACACACACAAGACTTACTTAGATACTAAACCAGCAAGTTACGTGACATCCTTTAGAAAACATGTATCACGACTACATGTTCACATTGCTTAAGCATTTTTCGCTGTTTGAAAGAATATGTAACATCCTTTTCAGACACAAAATATTCATATACTCATATATAATATCATATGAACTATTGGCTTTATAGAGGTTTCATGGAATGAGAATTTCTTATCCAAGTAGCCTGCTTGTAACGCGTTGGCAATACAGTTGTCTGTAATTTTGTTCCATGAGTTTGTCACCCAAGTCACAATCTCTTGTAACCCGGGCTAGAGTGAAAATGACTAAAAAAATTATATTCTATTTAATGTTGCAAACTATTAAACTAACCATTTAGCGTATACTAGAGTTAATTTTCTTTTACAAACAAACGCTTGAAATGCCCTACTTGGAACTCAGTTGACACTGTTCGCTTTGGTTTGTCAATTGTATTCGGATTCGCGATACCAGTGTCCTTGGATCGCTTACTGTATGCTTGCATTTTTGATCAATAGGTGCTGCTGGAAGGTAGTGTGGGATTTTTCTCACAGGAAATTTCCTGCATAACGCCTGGCATGCATGAGGAGCTGTTTTAAATAACTGTACCGTAGAGTTGGTTAATTACGGTACAATTGGCAGACGTCATCAGCAAGTCACGTGAAATTATATTATAATATAATAATATTTAATTATAAATTATATTACATTCTTATACCAATGGTACTAGTTCACTAAGTAATTTTAATTCACATATACAATGCATATAAGAACAGAGTAACAACATGAAAAAGCAAACAGTGTCCTTTAACTATCTCCATTTAACTGGATTTTTTAGGCATGGCATAAGAGCTTTAAAATAATTCCCAAAACTTCTCAATCTAAGCACTGCAAGAAAAACTTTCAAAACTGAAGTCAAAATAGGTAATATAATCTGTACTTCAAACAATGTGTCATTATGTAACATTTGATAGATTAGAACTTCATCTTTCTGTTGGTAATGAATTGAATTAACAAAACTGAATTAACAGACCTGCGGACTAACAAATTCACTAAAACAACATCTAATCCTTCAGCGTAAAAGACTCACCAATTATTCAACAATATTGTTTCATATCATTTTTCTAAACCTTCATGATAGGTCTTATATTCCAAACCAAATACATATAAACCAAACACACATTTGTTCATATATTCGAGATCTCCACTCAGCACACACGATCATGGAAGATGTAGTTTTTGAATTAGTAGATATTTTGTATTGCCTATCCAGCTTTTTCACATATTTGCATGTGTGTGTGTGTATGTAGCAATTTATGTTTGCTTTGAGTTAACCATAAAGCTACACAATAGGATATCTGTGCTCTACCTACCAAACCGCCAACTCTTTGACTACTCTTTTGCTAACGAATAGTGGGATTGACCGTTACTTTATAACGTCCACACAGCTGAAAGGGCGAGTGTGTTTGGTGTGACGGGGATTCGAACCCGCTATCCTCAGATTACGAATCGAGTGCCTCAACCACCTGGCCATGCCGGACCTACGAAAGGTTGAAACGAGCACTGGACCACAATTAATGGAGTGACAAAAACTGGAAACACGTTCTCGTTACAAAGCAATCCAAGTTCGAATTGTCCGATAATTTGGTACCATGGTCAGTTTACAACACTTACACTGAAGGCATATTTGAGGTTAAGTAACATCTTAGGGCTTCATCTCAACCGACGGTATAAATGAACCCACGACACCAACTACTGCTAAAAACCAATTGTGTGTACATTTTTGTCTCCATCACAGAATTCCCTCAGCAACAATACTTAACGGGCTGGTATTCATATTTAAGCAATACGATCGTACACTGATAAACCTTACGACAATTCGAAAACCCGGTTTAATTATAAAAACGGACGAGTGGAAGAAAGGAAGAACGAGCAAGTGTATGTCAACCACATTAGGTATGTTTTATCCAGCACCAGTACGGCCTTTCACCTTAGAATGAGGCTCAGCAGAAACAACTGATGCAATAGTGGCTGAGACGCTACTTGTGTCATCATATCTTATGAAGAGCAACTATGATGACGTAAACCACAAATATATTAAACTGATGAAGCGTATGATCGATGTAAACCAAAGGATGGCGAACAGGACATCAGTGCTTATCACGTGATATTTGCTTTAATTTTTTTTCCTGATTCTATGACCGTTTTCTAGTAATAACAACTTCGCCGTCCAGTTTCCACTGTTTACAGTTGGTGACTCCTGGATGTACACGTATAGTGTATTGCATAAGTTTGTACACGTTGTGTAAGAGAACTCACTCAGTCACATGATCGCTGTGACAACTAGAAGCTCGAGGGTCTAGCACGTGAGACTTGTTGGTGGTTAAATGAAAGAGACAAGATTCCGTTAGGAGAATATAAAAATACTGTTTGGCCGCAAGTTCAATATACACAAGGAACAGTATTTCAACTTGAAAAAAAAGTTGACAAAAGTTCCTCAGCGAATACCGACACACCCAGATTTGAAACAAATAACTTTAACATCGTCAAAGCTACTATGTCGGTTTACCTTAGACCGACCAATTACAGAAATGATCAAAAGGTCATGAAGCGTTACAGATCCATGATGATCCCAAAAGAATCCCACACTAAGGTAATGTTTTACCATGCATTAAACCCACATATATACATATATAGTGAAACAATAACCTGAAAAACACATAGAACATTATTTATCGTTACTAGCCTATAAAATTAAACTCAGTTGATAATTTAAAACAGTTTCACAGACACCTGTATCTCGGTCATTATTGTAGATACTTTAAGATTGTATTTTGTTTTTAATCTTTAAAATACGTCATGTTTATGTTTACCTTTTCTATCAGCAGAATCATTTTCTGTTGGCTCGTCTTCACCAGCTGTTAACTGTTTAGCAGTCACATTTTGAATGTCTTCTCTTGCCATACGAGCATCCAACATCATCTGAAGAAGATCAGATCTTCGAAGCTAAAACAAGAGGGAATGTTCATTAGCCGTAGCTCTTGATACTATTATAGGCAGTGTTAGAAATGTTTTCCTTTTTTTATTCAACTATATTTTCGTGGGACGTACGTACGTCTACCTGATTTATTTTTATTACTGATCAGAATACAATACCAATATTGTATGGCATATATATATTTATATATACTCAATTTTCAGAGATGTTTAATATCTGGTATTTTTAAGATTACATTAGATTAATTCACACACAAACATATTTTGGTTAGACCTGACTTTACAGTTAATGTGTCAGGATGCAGATCGAATCATCCAACATTAGAGATTTGATGCTTATAAAATTACTTCTTATTTTCAAATGTGAGCCATTTATAAAACTAATAATTAGAGATAGCTATACCTAAACCACAGGTGTTTCTGATGAGAAATTCTGTTCTTTAAATGAAATTACTTCAAAAACCACTTCAGAGCCAGAATTGTTTATCACTAATTCACAGGATATTTTGGGATTGTTTCCTCCCGATTATTTAGTAAAAGTAACAGTTATTATCTATATGATGAAAGACAGAAAAATTTCTTACAGCTGGATTTCCTCGTCTTTCCTCTATTACTTTCGTAATTCCTTCGATTAAGGATCTTCCTGGTGTTGAGAATACCTGATGGCATATGATGTCCACCAGTTTTCGAATTGGATAAAAGATGTTGTAAACTCAGGAAAGCACACTAAAAATCAAGGCCGTTTCTCAGTAAATCTCTATATATATCTGAATTAAACACTTTCTACATTCAAATACAAGATAATTCAAATCATGCTCTGGTCAGCTGTGTCTTTTGTCATAAGTAGTTTTTTCTTCGTTTAAAACTTCAAATGTTAACATATTTTTACTCCAGATGGCCTATATTTTCTAAAGCCGAATATTCTAAGATCAGATCAAAGTTGAAGACTACCGAGTAACCTTTGAAATATTTAATTATATTAGGTATATTTTATATATAGATTTTGAAAACTTTTCTCGACTCCCTAATAGTGTAAGCATTATATATTATATTCTGAAGAGAGTAAGTGTAAGAATAAATTATGCTAGCCATTCTACTAAATATATCACAATATATATTTATATCTCAAATATGCACCTTTTAGTAGAATCGCTAGTATAATTTCTACCAGTCAACCTTCAGATTTTAGGTTGGAGTAGAATAAAGTAATCTATGGGACCTTGGGCGTGGACAAATACATCAATCGAAAGGATTGAACATCGTGAGTTGAAACTAGAATTCCATTGTAACAACATGATAAAAAAGAATCACACAATAATAATAATAACCTGTATATTATTACTTATATTTGTGCATACACGCGTGCTCATATCTTTAAAGAGACAAAGTAGAAAGCACCAATACTGAGGAGATCCTGAGCATGTCCACCTGTATTATTACTTATCTTATCCACGTGCTCGCTCGCGTGTGCATTTTTTTTAATTAGGAAGACTATCGAAAAACCATATAATAGAAATAAAATCATAGACAGACAGACACGCACTTGCGTATTTGTTTACGTTTGAACATCATAGCCTCAAGAGGAAAGTATCTAAAAACATAAAATTTTGCACCAGTACTAAGTGGACCCTGTAACCCAAGATTGTTATTAGTCTATGTACAGTTACGACAGAAAGTGTTCGTACACCTGGGTTGTGAGTAGTTTTCTCATTATAGCTTAAAAAGTATCACGATTAGGATAATGACAGCAGAGTATATTATAAATATTATACTAACACACATGTACATAAATTTTTATGTAAATTGCACGACAAATAAACTGTTTATAAACAAATAACCAAACATAGGAGGTGCAGAAAGTGTTCGTACGTCTACTTTAATGGTCGTTTGACAGTACTCGACTGGCATTTTCTTCCATTCATCTTTACAGAAGGCCTCCAACTCTTGCAAGTTTTTCAAATGACGCTGATTAACCCTGGTCTTAAACTCATGCCAAACGTTTTCAATTGCGTTGAGATCGGGTGACTGTGATGGCCACTCCAGAACGCTTATATGGTTCCTCTGCAACCATGGTTGCACATATTTCGATGTGTGTTTAGGGTCATTGTCGTGCTGGAAGATCCAACGACGCCCAAACCGCACGTTCCGACCATCATTCTTGATACAAGTGCCTAATATATCAACGTACCCTTCTTTTTTCATGATTCCGTTGACGCGGTGAAGGCTGCCTACACCAGAAGAGATGAAGGAACCCCATAGCATGATCGAGCCACCTCCGTGTGTAACTGTAGGGACGGTGTTCTTTGGAAGATTTCGTTCTCCCTTCTTACGGAAAATATAGTGAACATCATTGTGGCCGAAAAGCTCTATTTTAGTCTCGTCTAACCAGAGAATACTCTTCTAATAGGTAAAGGGTTTATCTACATGCTTTCTTGCATACCTCAATTGTGCTTCTAAATGAACAGGCTTTAAATATGAAGTTCTACAAAGACGGAATGCTTTGAACCGAGAAGAGCGTAACTGTAGAGATGCTTACTTCAGTCCCACTTTCTCTTATTAGTTTCTGTATGTCATTACGTGTTAAACGAGGATTCCTACTAACTGCTTTTAGAACCTTCCTCTTGGTTCTCTCTGGAATTTTGTGGGCGTCCGAAACGAGGGAGGTCAGCAGTTGATCCAGTAAGCTTAAAATTGGCAATGATGCTTTGAACAGTAGATTTTGGCACATTAAGTTCTGTAGCAATACCGGAAAGAGACACACGAGACTTGTATTTTACAATAATTCGTTTTTTTAAATCACTGGAAGTTGTTTCCTGTTCGCTATAATGACCAACAGATAATGACAGAAACGGCGCTAAATGTACATTTTTTTGCTGGCTAAATTCCAATAATCATGAACCCAGTGTCTAGTTCTGGAATGGTATAATGTAGTTTATTTGCCAAACTAAATAAATTTTTACGGGAATAACAGTTTTTTTTCACACGTTCAGAACTGTACGAACACTTTCTGCTCCTCCTATTTTTGGTTATTTGTTTATAAACAGTTTATTTGTAGTTTAATTTACATAAAAATGTATGTAGATGTGTGTTAGTATAATATTTATAATATACTATACTTCTATTAGCCTACTCGTGATATTTTTTTAGTTATGAGCAAAAAACCACTCGGGACGAAAGTGTACGAACACTTTCTGTCGTAAATGTGCCAAACGTATAACATTTTATGTAACTTTATATATATGTAGTCTGTGTGTGTGATGTATCAACATAAGAGTATTATTATAAAGTATCTCACGTGTATGTGATACTACAAGCTTTTATTTCCTGGATATACACTGCTGGCCAAAATCATAAAGCCAATGAACATAAAGAAAAAATATGCATTGTATGATGTTAGAGTCAATCACATATTTGAGTAGAGCTTCAAAAGATGAAAATAAGAAAAGGGAAATAAAAATAAAACCTTTTTAGCATTTAATAGGGAAAATGTGAACATTTGAAATGTGAAATGGGAAAATTAGCCTAAATACTAGCTGGTCAAAAGTTTGAGACAATACCAGAAAGAAGTCCTAAACAGGGTAGGAAATTCCCAGCAAAATGTCTTAGTAGTGAGTTGCACGGCCGTCATTGCGAATCACTGCAAACGTTCGCTGTGGCATAGTTAATATAAGCGTTTGCAGAAGGCTGGCCGGAATGTTATTCCAAGTGGTGAAGATGGCTTCACGAAGATTATGCACTGTTTGGAATTGACGTCCATTTCTATACACTTTCCCTTGCCATCCACCCCCAGACATTTTCAATGGGGTTCAGTTCGGGCGAACACACTGGATGGTTCAAAAGAATCACGTTATTTGCCATGAAAAAGTCCTTTGTTCTGCGCGCATTGTGGATTGCAGCGTTGTCCTGCTGAAAGAACAGTCATTTCCACACAAGCGAGGGTCTTCAGTCAATAAGGATGTTCTCTCCGACATTCCAATGTAGTCAGCTGGTGTTTGACGCCCTTGTATAACCTGAAGCTCCATTGTTCCATGGAAGGAGAAAGCACCCTAGATCATGATGGAACCTTCTCCACTGTGTCGTGGTGTGGTAGGGCGTTGGCCTTTGAAGACGTTTACCGTTTTTAAAGCCTGTTACTCGTAAATGCTCCCTTATTGTTGAGCTGCTTTCTGTATTTGTAAGGGCCTTAATCTGGTTCGACGATCGGATGGTGTCTTGCCGAACAACCCGTGGAATCCTCCTCCTCAACGCCGGCGAAATTTTCTTGGCCCGACTACATTCTCGTTCCGTATTCCTCAGCTTCTTTTAAGAAACTTGCAACAGCTGTTTTGTTACGCCCAATCTCACCAGCGATGGCATGTTGAAAGAGATCTTGCTTTTGCAGCTCGATAATTCATCCATGTTCAAACTCTGTTAACTTTTTAACCTCTGCCATGTTACCCAGGGTAAAATAGGAAATGTTAGTGGGAAATGTTGACAACGCTAATGCTTGAAACAAATGGCTAAATTTCGTTACGTGTTTACCAATTAACGATTCGTTTCAGTATGGTCTCAAGCTTTTGACCAGCTAGTAGTATTTAGGCTAATTTCATATTGTTCACATTTTTACTATTAAATGTTAAAAAGAGTTTTTTTAATTTTATTTTCCCTTTTCTTATTTTAATTTTCGAAGTTTTACTGAAATAAGTGGTTGAGTCATACGATTTTGTTTGTTTGTTTTTGAATTTCGCACAAAGCTACTCGAGGGCTATCTGTGCTAGTCGTCCCTAATTTAGCAGTATAAGACTAGAGGGAAGGTAGCTAGTCATCACCACTCACCGCCAACTCTTGGGCTACCCATACGATTTTGAGCAGCATTGTATCTAACATTAAAAAAATAAACGACTGGTGAGGAAAAAAAGAATCAAAATTAACTTTTGACATCAAATTAAACCTAATTCAAAATATACTTAATAAAAAGATGAGAAATTCGGATGTCTGAATGTTGAAAATAGCTCTGGAATTAATTAGAAAAGGATCTTCTGGATTCTGTTGGACATTTGTCTGGATTCCAAAAGCAGTTTGACCAATGACATTGGTTGTCAGCCCATTTTACATCTCGTATATATCAAAATTCTGTCTGGGGTTTTCCAGCAATTTTTACCATAAGGACTCCAACAGATTTCTGCATGAATTAGCTTATTGCAGATTGTGTAATACAACATAATAAATCGAAAAATAAACATATAGAATTATCACCAGAATATTAACTATTAATAAATATTATAATTATGATGATGTAGTAATGTTGATTTTTAATTATTTATAAAGCTACAGTTTTTCGAATTACATTTCTTTATTTGTATTATGAATAGCTTTACGGCACTCTTTACTATGTCTGACGCACATACTACGCAATGCTAATGGGTTACCAATTACATACAAAATTATCTTGAAAAGCCTTTAATATTATTAATTGTTAAAGACTACAACAAATAACATGACACATTTTAACCATATTTGCCAATGAATTGTTTTATATAATATGAATTTGTCATCCCATTGATTCTTTAGATAGTGACATTACGCTATAAAATCTATGTTTATCTCCTGTATGAAAATATAGATTATGGACCCAATAATTATGTAAATATTTCTATACTGAAGATTTAATAATAATTACTGTAGTTATCAAATCTACTTGTAAATATTGTTACTGATTTAAATATTGTTTAACAATGTTATTTAAACACTATCACAGACAATATGTATTTAACAATGTTTTGAGAGCTATCAATCATTAACGCCCTTTGTTTATTGTTAAATAAAAGCTACACAATGGATCATCCATGCTTTAACCAAACAAGTTTTGAATCCCAGTCTTTAGCGTTATCTTCAACATCTACTGGAATAGAAATGATATGAATAATATAATAACAACGTATGAGTTTTGTTCTGTTTACGAAACGTGGCAGGAAAATAAAATATTCGTAAGAAAACCGCAAATCTAGAACATAATAATTAAAACAATATTCCTTATTATTTATACCTGTCTATACAAACAGATACATAGAAAACAAAGCTACAGACGGACGAGTATACAGAAAGACAGTAGATATACTTCGTATCTTCTATATGAATAGAATATTTCTGTTCGGTGATGAGTTTTTACTAATCTCTAAAGCAGTGATTAAATTGGTAAAACTGATAACGTAGATTTATAAAAGAAGTTTCTGACGATAGTTACTGTTGTCAGACCACATTAAAATAATGCTTAAGTTATAGACAAATACAATACTGACCTGTCTCATTTTACTGGAACTGAAGGTAGGAGTGAGGAGACTACGAACTTCCTTCCAATGTTCTCCTCGTTGCAAAGTCAATTGTGATTTTAATTCATTGACTGGCTGCGCGCCTCCAGGGATGAACATCTGTAGAAATATACACGTTTAACTACTGACTAAGATACGTTTACTATAAAAGTTACAGTTTCATGAGAACTTCTACAATATGATGTCCTATGGTTTACACTAATTATTCTCCTAATAACCTGGCCCGGCATGGCCAAGCGTGCGACTCGTAATCTGAAGGTCGCGTGATCGCATCCCGGTCGCGCCAAACGTGCTCGCCCCCTTCAGCCGTAGGGGCGTTATAATGTCACGGTCTATCCCACTATTAGTTGGAAAAAAATTAAATTAGGGACGGCTAGTACAGATAGCCCTCGAGTAGCTTTGTGCGAAATTCAAAAACAAACAAACATACCTAAATACATATACAAAGAAAAAGATGGAAGGAAAAGAGAAATTATAAATTATTTTAGTGCTAATATTCAACTATCGATTAAAATATGTATCTATTCCAAATATTTTTCAGTCAAAGTGTCATTTGAATATATTGCTTCTTAATGTAAGTTATCCACACTGAACATTTCACTTTTGTATAAAATTTTCTATGACATTATTTTACTAATTAAAATAATTGTTTTCAAATTTCTATGCAGATGATTTTTATTCTTACCGGTCTACCCGTAAATTTGTGGAAATCTTTAATTTGTATTTGTTTCAAGAGGTCCAAATCCGCGAGGATAATAATTGGTAAACGTCCATTATAGAATCAAGAAAATAAATCATAAATTAATCTTCAAAACAGTTAACACAGACACACCTTTTAATCATTTCGTACTGTAGATTCCACTTTTTAACCAATTGTGTAAAAACGTTCAATATTGGTGTGTGTACGATGACAATCTTTACCTGAAATATATTTATATAAAACGTCACCTTATTGGTCAAGTATCAAAAAAAAATTTGATAACCATGTTAAATGGATATTAGTATATTAAATATTATACTTATTTATCCAGGATAAGCTTATGTTAAATTTTATGATGGTGGGAACTTATGATAAGAGTTTTCAACGTCCACGCTATTTCAGCAGCTAATGCACATTTTTTAACAAACGCTGAGAGTTTTATTTACGCTGATTTCACTTCAAAACTGAGATATACTTAAAGATACCTTTCTAGGAAAACTATATGTTTCTACTGCTCGGAGTTTCAGCTCTAAATGTGAGAAGACTATTTTACTTTTCTACAATTAAATTCCGGCTGCTGAGAAAACTTAGAAATCACTTTTTTTCCAGACGTTTACTTTACTGTATAAGTTAATTTAATGTCTTAAACACATTAGGACTAAAAAAATCTCGATTCCTCTTCGTACTTGTTGCTTGCAAAAAACAGAAGTAATAGTCATAAATCGAGAGGTAAAATTTAAACCATCTGTAATATTTCTATTTTATGTTTGGATTCTAATAGTAAAAGAATGAAGTTTATTGAAAAGCTTTCACTGCTTTCAACAGGCGGCAATAAGTGAAAGATATATCAATATTCAATTGTACAAAACTGTGTATTACTATGTACTTCAATCTGTGAAAGAAACTTACCCACAAATTTTGCCATATTTTTTATCCATTCTTCGTGACATTTAATAGCACCCTTTAAAAACAGAACCAAACATCCATTAATTATTTATTCCGAGTACAAAATAAAATGTTAGACAACAGTTTAATCGATAATGAAATACTTACGATAAATTTTGACGACTTTACAATACACTTTTGAAAATTACTTAAACTTTTTTGCAATTCATATATAAAAATTACTTAAACTTTGTTGCAATTCACATATGAAAATTACTTAAGCCTGATAAAAATCCACTTTTGAAAATTAATTAACCCTTGTTACAATTCAGTTTTGATAATTACTTAAGCCTTTTTTACAATTCACTTTTGAAAATTTCGCAAGTGTTGTTACAATCCACTTTCGAAAATTACCTAGGCCTTGTTACAATTCAGGTTGAGAATTTCTCATGCCTTGCTACAATCCACTTTTAAAAAAATACTTAGGCTTTGATACAATTCAGTTTCGAGAAATACACAGGTTGCAGAATTAAACAATTTTAAAGATTATTAATTATTTCTGTTAACCTTCATTAAAACAATATTGACAGTAAATATTTAACATAGAATTTCGAGTTAACTCGTCTTATGTAAGTAATTATAAAACAAGAGAAGTTATGGACAATATTGTAAGAAGTTGATATAAAGCACGATTAGCCTACTAATATGTTGATTTTCGTAGTCTGTCATTGCAGCAGTTCCTTTTATGGTATTGCTGTTTCTTTTGACATGTTATTGTAACAGAAGGTCTTGCAGAGTTGTTTTTTTTTTATCTGCAGTTGCAGCAGAAGTTGGTAAAGAGTTGTGTTTAGTTTGGCCTTTTGTTGCAACAGAATTTTGGACGTAGTTTTGTGTTTTGTTTGGTCTTTCGTTGTAGTAGTAATTTGTACAGAGTTGATCAGTTGTTCACCGAAATGTTAATCCTGTAAATTTAGTCCTGTGCCTATTCCAGCTGGGTGGGAAAAAAACTCATAACACAATTGTCTTAACTGCACATTTTTCACTTTAAAAAGAGAAAGATTTTAACCAGAGATTTAGATCTTCCAGCTTAAAATTCCCATTTAGTAGTCCTTACTTTCGAAGATTTTAATAATCTATGACTGCTGTGAAATGATTGTTAGGCTTTAGCATTAATGCTTATTTGTCTGTATCATAGCAAAAAAGATAAAATTTTAATTATAATTTTCATTCACAAGTACGTCATTCTTTTTTTCATTATTAGAGTTAAATAAATTTCTCTAAACCTTGGTTTGAAACTCTTTCAGGTTTCCAAAGAAAAAGTTTGGTTTTGGTCCTGGGATGCCAAGGTCTTGAAAGAAAGATAACTTCTTCTGTCGCCACCTGGAACGAAACAATACAGAACTAGTAACGTACTCTCCCTAATTTACTAAAAATATATTAAACAGAAAGTTGTTTTATAATCTAACAATTCATAATAATTTCATAACATCATACGTTTTCATATTTTTTAAGAGAATTTCTTTATTCATAAACTGAAATACAAATATTTTATTCCCTTATCTTTAATTCAGTATAATAAAAATATTTATTAATTTTATTTTTCTTAAAAGAACAATTATCAACACTTTTTTACCATAAAATTTTTTTATCAAATATGAATAGGCCTCAGCTAAGCACCTTTCAGCTCATCATTCCATAAAGATCGAATTGAAATATTATATAAACAATTTCCCTGTTAAACTCGAAGGTGTTGTTACTAATGCCAATGACACTTTACCCACTCAGACAGAATTAAGCAGCTACGCTGGTTTTAAATAACTTAATAATTATTCGATACATCCATCTTACAAAATCTTTGGAACTTGTAGGAGCAGCTAACATTCTTATATATACAGTCATGATGTGTTAGATTCTCGGTGTACGCATGCTCAGGTTGTATCTCCAACATCACGCGTTGCTTCCTTTATTAACTAATCAGAATCTCAAATGGTGGCTCTACCGTTATCCATGCTACCCATGAAGGACATGTTCCTGAATATAAGTTGTCCAGTTTAGAAATAAATATGTTGTTCTACAAATAGTTATGTGTACTTTAAAACAATCAGATAAAAGAAGAGCCGATAAAATAACAATCAAATCATGACGTGCTCACTGTATGAATTAGTTGTGATAAATTATCAGCGTAAAAGTTAGTGACGTCACAGAAAGAGACCATACGCCCATAAATACCTTCTAATGGCGAATTCCATACGTAATGCTACAGCAGTGAGAAGAAACCGGTTTTACTAAATTGTATTTGTTCATTCGGAACTAAACACTGGTGTGGAATCAGCGAAGTAAATGAAACATAAACTAAACTCATTCTAGTTTGGAAGTTTTGTGTGAAAACAGTTGGAAATGTGCTCAGAAGTGACTTGTCAAAAGCAGTGTGAGGTTAATAATAATCACGTGGTCAACATGTTGGCCTCAAAACATGCACCAACGGACATGATAAAGGTCGTTTCGCTGAAACGTTGACCACATGTTTATTTTCCCTTAGCGCAATTTTACTATTTCTTTGTTTGGTAGGTGTTTATTTCAAAATGACACAAAGGGCTATCTGTGATCTGCTCATTGCGGAAAATTAAACTCTATATTTTAGAGTTCTAATTCCCTATACTTATTGCTAAGCCCACTCGGAAATATATTTTGCTCCTTCATTATTTAAAATCCGTTTACGTATTACTCATACTGTTCAGGTTTTAAAAAATCTACAATAGCATCACATTTCTCATTTGATTATTAAAAATAAAACACAAAAGATAATAAATCATTACTTCTTTAACAATGATATAAAAAATGTGATGTTCTCTTTGAGTGTTTGGGATTAGTGAAAGAAAAACAGTAGTGACTGATACTTCAGTAAAATTCAAACATTCATAACAGATTATAGGGTTATAACAGATGACTTATTTCGTAGTATAACAGTTTTCAGGAACTTTCGGTATGTGTTATGCCTTTTTTTATATAAATTTAGCAATTTGAAATCTGTTTAAAAAAACAAAAGTGTTTTTATAAAACATAACAGTTTCTATTTCTCATACCACAAGAAAAAATTGCATTACCCACTTTGAGCCGTGGGTGCGTTATAGGAGTAACGGTTATATCCTACGTGATTAGAGCAGCCCTCGTGCTTCTAGTTGTTCTTCACGAACTGCCTTACCTTCAGAAAGTTATAAGAACATTCTTAGTTTGACGTTTTATTTTTTATCATATTTTCACTTTCTTGAATAAACTAAACCCTCTATTTGTATATTTCAGTATATATATATTAATGTTATTGTCCTGTATAATTACGTAACTATCTTCACTAGTACAGTATTCAATACTTTGTTACTTTGAACTAAGCACACGCCTTCATATTTCAGGTACACGCTCTCCGATTCAATTGGGATTGGTCAGCTTTCGCGACCACATCGACTAACATTTCCTGCTCACGTGATGTATATATCCTTTTTCATAATCGTCACACAACATCAGTCAACCTAAAAAGAACAGTTATTTATTCGAAATAACTCGAGTTTGTGGGTCTTTTGAAATATACTATACTTAAATTAAACATTTGTTTTTGAATCAAAATGCTTTTGGTTCTAGAAATGATATAAGTACAGGGGTGTGCAACATTTTTCGTCGGTGGGCCATATAACCAACTTCATCAATCAAGCGGGGCCACTTAAAAAACAATCTTATTCGTGTACATGCACAATAAATTTAAAAAAATTCTCAAAATGCAAGCAATAATATTTTATATTTTTGCATGAGTGATCATTTTAGTGCGACACTTGAAATTTAGAGTCCTTGCAGAGCTTGTCAATATCAGCTTTGACAGAAGTGGTTGCCACTCTTAACTGACTGGTCAAATGTTCATCAGTCAGCTGACTTCTACATTTGGTTTTGATGAGCTTCATTTTGGAGAAAAATTGCTCACAGCAGTAGGTGCTACCAAAAAAGGGAGGCAATTCTTTGTGCATGACGGGACAAATTGGGAAACTTTTCACGTACACAGAGTTTGTAAAACTCTAGCAAACTGTTTTCAGAGAATTTCCTTTTAGTGTCCATGTCAGCCTGCAGTTCAATGAGTTCCATTTGGCAATCATCAGGACTGTCTTCCACTGCCAAATCAAAGGTTGAGCGAACAATTTCAATCTAATTTCAGTTTGTCTGAAATCTGGAAATCTGTTTGCAAACTCATCACGCAGCTTTTGTACACTGGTTCCATATTTGGTGCAATCCAGATTAGGAAATTCCAGTTTCCTGGTTGCAAGACATGTAAAATGGGTCAATATGGCTCTTCTCAACTGAACCTGGAAAAGTTCCAATTTCTTCTCAAAAGCACAAATATGCTCAAACAACTTATTCACAAGTTGACTTTTCCCTTGTAGTTTTAAGTTTAAATCAGACAGATGCTGTGTAATGTCTGTGAGGAATGCTAAGTCATTCAGCCAGTTCTCATTGCTCAAGAAGTCCACATTCTGACGTTTGCTCTCCATGAAGAACTTAATCTCCTCTCGCAGATTCCAGAATCTCTTCAAAGTAGCAGCTCTACTAAGCCAACGTACAGCAGAGAAGTACAAAACATCTGAATACTCACTGTCCAGCTCATCTAAAAAGTTTTAAATTGTCGATGATTTAATCCTCGTGTTCGAATATAATTTACGCATTGGACGACATTTTTCATGACTTCTGCAAAATCCAGAACTTTGGTGCACAAGCTCTCTTGGTGAATAATGCAATGGCTTACAACTACGTCTTGTGCTCCAATTGCAGTTAGAAATTTCTTGGTGAATCCATTTGTCCTACCTGTCATGGAAGGAGCACCATCTGTTGTAACACCACATAATTTATAAGGATTCAGTTCAAACTTTTCTACAACCTTAAGCACTTGTTCACAAATATCCTGTCCTGTGGTTGTGGAGGAAAGGCTTGCCATATCTAAAACCCTTCGAAAACATCAAAGCCTGCAGTAACAGCTCTGATGAAAATGACAAGTTGGGATGTGTCATTGATATCAGTGCTTTCATCCAAAGCCAGACTGAAAGCTTCACACGAATTCAATCTCTCTTCAAAGTTTCTTTGATGTCCTCTGAAAGATCTTTTGTCCTGCGTGAGACAGTAAAGCGGAAAGGCTAGTTTGCTCCACCAAATATTTTTTCTCTGGACATGCATATTCTGTGAATATTGTTAAACAATTTTAATAAATTCTCCATCACTGAAAGGCTTTCCCTTTTCTGCCATACATTCACAAAGCTTAAAACTCAGTTTTGTCACCAGTTCTGAATTTTTCTTGAAAGTGGTAAAACACCTTGTTGCTTTTCAATGGATGTTTTAAATGTTCAATTTTGTCCTTTCGTGCCTGACCAACAATTTCATCAAACTGGGAGGAGTGCTTAGTTGCGTAATGTCGCTTAATATTGTACTCTTTCATGACTGCAATTGTAGTTTGACAGACGAGGCAAACAACACCTTGATTATGTGGGACAACAAGATATTTTGTGCACCATTCACTGTTGAATAACCTTCCCTCATCATCAATTTTTCGTTTCTTAACTGCTGACATTTTACTAGCCCTGAAATCAAAACAAAAATTATTTTCACGAAAATAGCAAAGTAGAAAAAACATAGAATTTATTTACACATGGAACCTCTTATGGACAGAAACACATGTTTCTAAATTGGCATCCCGATCATAGCCTTCCGGTACTTAAATTAATTGAGAATAGCAAAATACAGTGTGACCTCGCCTATTCGCGGTTCGCCATTCGCGGCCCCGCATATTCGCGGGTTATGCGCGAACTGCGTTTTGTAGGTCACAGAGACTGAAAGGGCTTTTCGAGGAGATTTCTGTTGTATTTACTCAATCAAGCCGTTTTATCAATTGTCGTCTTCACCAAACAAGATTGACTGCTATTGGCTGACTGCCTCAGCTTCCCCAACAACGCAAACGGCAAAGCACAGCCCGGTAACGCACGGTACAATTTAGTGAAATACATAACAGTATGCAATATTGCTACATTATTACTGCATCAATGAGTATAAGTATCATTAGTGTTTGGGAAGCATTTCATATAGTATATAATCGCATACATATACGTTTTAAAACTGCGTCCAATATTCGCGGTTTTCGCTATTCGCGGGAGGGTGAAGAACGTAACCCCGCGAATAACGAGGTCACACTGTACATAGAATCAGATGCATCTGAAAGCAAAAATTTTAATAAATTCAGTAAAGTCACAACAATATGCTAAATAATAATCAATTTACCTTCAATCTCTTGTAGTAACTGTAAAAGGTAATAAAATTTTCACCAATAATGAATGACGGACAGCAGAGGTTAGGGAAAATTGTCGCCAGCGGGCGAAGGCGAGGTTCAGGACATGACGTTGAGTCGTAGACAATAGTGCTAGTGCACGTCACCTATTCATGCCCTAAGGAGGCCGACCAATCGAATTCGGCCTGCTCCTCTCTAGCAAAGATAATTTTAGAAGTTTGTCGAGTCGAAGCCTGGGAATCCCGTAGGATCGATGCTTTTAAAAATATTCCATTTGCGTTGGATTACAGATCAGGCCACATGGTTAGATTACAACAACTAGGGCCACACTAAATGGCTTGGCGGGCCGGGTTGTGGCCCGCGGGCCGCCTGTTGCACACCCCTGATATAAGTACAACTAATCAGTTATTAGACTTGGAATATGTTTTGGCATTTTTAGTTTCAAAATTAGATTTGGAAAATATTTTAATAGTTGTTGTTATAAAATTAGGAAACATAAATTATAAGATTTGGAATAATCATAATCTACACGATACCGGATTAACCTTATATTTTACAAGTTTCATAATCTACATGATACCTGTTTAACCTAACAAAACGCGATCTCTTCACTAGAACTGTTATGACCGGTAATAACAAATCTACTGCGCGCCTCAGTCTACAGCAAATGATTATAGTTTGGTTTATCAGCGTCCTTACTATCACCCAGCCGTGGGGGTGTATAATGTGACGGTCAATCCCACTATTCGTTGGTAAAGAGTAGCCCAAGAGTTGGCGGTGGGTGGTGATGACTAGCTGCCTTCCTCTAGTCTTACACTGCTAAATTAGATAGCCCTCGAGTAGCTTTGTGCGAAATTTCCAAACAAACAAACAAACAAACCTTACTATCTATTGTCGCGTATGCTAAGGACATCTGGCGGTAAGAATCTACGTTTACATATGACTTTGCATCGCTTACCGATCTAATTTCACTTATGTTTCATTCTTAGCAGTTACGCGTTGTATATATACACGGATGTGCATTTCTCGAGCGCATTTAGTGAATAATTACTAAAAGCACCACCAGGTTTGACTTAGTTTTATTATTGTTTTGATTGGTTGGTTTCATGTACATCAACCAGTGAAACTTTCTTTTTTTAACCTATACTAATTACTTATGTTTCCACTTCACTGTATTTACTGCAGTTATTACCTCACTTCAATTTGAAGTATTTTACTTCCATGTGAAGTAACTCTGTTTTTTTTTATTCTACAACTGTTTTATTTCAGTTTATTACTCGTTAAAAATATTCTTCACCTTATTTGAATAAGACATTTGGTTCACTTATACTGCTTTGTAATTTGTTGTGTTAGTACGTCGTTCATGTATATGCATGTTATTGTTACTTCATCTGTATGATGAATAAATGCAAACTGAGTAGACTTATCAAAAGCGTTCCGTCTTTCAGCTTTGGCAACAAATACTGAAGTTCTGTAAAATAATTGATATAATAGAGATAATAAAAGTGTAGCATAGAAGACACTCAACTTAGTTATGTATTTCTTAAAGTTATTCAACTTTAAAAACAGTGTTATGTTTTAAACAAGTCCTGGTTTATCTACATTGAATAGTCATAAGTCTCAGCAAAACTTTGAGCTCTGGTCTCGTCAGAGTAGATCTGTTGAAATGCATATACACAAAGTGGCCGGTAATGTCGTGGTGTTGACACTTGTGTAAGTAATACCCGCAACGTTTGACCTTGTTTAATCTATTCCGTACTGAGTAGTTTCGTTCGGGTATTATTAGCATGTAAAAGTACATTCCTATTTTGTATATCATGCTTTGTATATCTGAAATGTGATTATACTTTTAAGAGCCGAAAATAATCGTTACATGTTCCACATCCATTTCTTACCAACATTTTCTTTAGTCTCTTTATGAACTCCATAATCTGTACTAAACCTGGTATATTATGTTGTAATATGTTTAGAGTTACAAGAACCACTCTATATCAAACTGTTTAAATGATTTAACTTGGGCTTATTCTGAAATGTTGTAATAAAAATAGATAATTATTATAAATACAACAATACAAACAGTGCAGCTACAGAGTTCTACTTTGATAAGTACTTTTAAACTTAGTTTATCAGTTCTTCTACATGTCGTGATGCAGCTGTTATAAAACAGTAAGTAAAATAATGTGGGCCGCAGCAAGATTCGACGTTTAAAAACATATTCTGTTATTATTCAGGCCCCAGTCTGGCAAGGTGGTCAAGGAGCTCGACTCGTAATCCAAGGGTTGCGGTTTCGAATCCCCGTCACACCAAAAATGCTCGCCCTTTCAGCCGTTCGGGCGTTATAATTTTACAGTCAATCCCACTATTTATTGGTCAAAGAGTTGGCGATGAGTGGTGATGACTAGCTGCTTTCCCTCTAGCCTTACACTGCTAAATCAGGGACGGCTAGCGCAGATAGCCCTCGTATAGCTTTGTGCGAAATTCAAAAACAAACAAACTGTTGTTATTCAGACTACCCCCGCCAGGATTCAGTGGACACGGCAGTCACCTCATTGTGGCTTTGCTTTAAAGTTTAAAACGTTCAAAGAGGCAAACAGAATACTTCACGCACGTAATTTTACAAATTTACAATAAATATTTTGATTCACAGTTCAAGCACACCAGTTATTGGGTTAAGCCTTTTGTCATATTGTAAATTATATTTACAGGGTTATGTATCTCCGAACGGCTGGTATGGTTATTAACACTTTTTATTGATAAGCAGAGAACAACGTTTCGACCCTCCTAGTTCTTCTTCAGGTTAAGGAAGAGAAAGTTTGAATGTGCCTGTTGAATATGTCTTAGACACGAGAGTATAAACAGGTACTGTATTGTAGGGGGCGTTGAAATTGGATGTTCGGTTATTAATTACTATAGGTATAAAGGTGTTTCTTTATATTGGTTTAATTTCGGTTTTAATTACTGTATATGTAGAGCTTCATTTATTTTGCATTTCTTTATATCTGTTTCTCTTCTTAATATCTGAGTGTTTTCTGTGGTTATGTTGTGTTTATTTGACTTGCAGTGTTGAAAAATGTGTGAGAGTGTTTTTATTTCTGTTCTTCGAATCTAGTTTCCGTTTTTCTACTTGTTTCTCCAACATAGAAGTCGTGGCAGTTGTTGCATTGTGTTTTATAAATTATGTCGGTGTTGTGTTTGTTAGTGTAGTTATCAGAAAGCTTGGATTTTAGTTTTAAACCTGTTTTTTGAATAAATTTGATGTTTACTGGAATATTTTAATATCTTGGTTTATATTTGTTTGTGATGACGTAATGACAATGCAACACCTAGAAGCTTAACATACTATGTAGAAATAAGAGTACAGTATAAAATCGAATACCAGAATGATTAAGTTAATTATTACTTTAATCAGTTCATTATTATATCACGAATGAGAGAGTTATCACTTACATTTATATAATAATAAACTCATAGATGAGTAAGCGTATCTTTTGTTGTTCGGTAAGTGAAGATATTCAGTAAATAAATTTATTTGTGACTTAGGAGTTTATTGGTCTCAGCATGTATGCAGAAACCTTGTTTGTCAAGTTAGGCCTTCGCCTCGAAATAACATATGGTCAACCATTGCGGGATACTACATGTCTTCAAATAATAATGTGAAAACTGATAGGCCTAACTAAAATATTCAATCGCATAAGAGAACTAGCCACCACGGGTAAACCAGACGTTTGCAATTTAGTAAGAAACGGGAGTTTCTAAACATTCATGCTCGAGCTTTTAGGCGGGTTTGTTGACTAGAAAACATGTTAAATGAAGAAAGCCAGTTGATCAGCTCAAAACAGAAACGCTACACTATTAGAGTGATAATGAAATGAAAATAACTGAAGAGATGGCGGTGAATATAGCTGACCAACTGCTTTCCTTTTGGTTCAACAGCTAAAAGTAAGACATGGCCACGTGCGAAATTCTAAAACAAGTAAATGAACTGATGTTATAAATGAACATTTTATGTATTCGTGTGTGTGTGTGTGTGTGTACACGCGCAAGTCAGGCCCTGAGGGATTACCTGTAGAATTCTATAAGCTATAATATAATGTAACAGGAATAAATTTCATCGATATGATGAATTCATGTTCACATGATACTACATTGCAAATTTTACCTAGAGAAGAAATAATAACATGAAACTGTTGAAAATAATGTGAATAATAAGGATCTCTACAAAAATAATTGTATGATGTACCGGATCAGTCTTCTATGTGTCGTTTTGAATCCTTATAGATGTAGAGGAACAGTCTTTCTATACAAAAAAGGACCTCTGAGAAAGACATCGAGAGATCTGGAAAGGGTCTCTGCAAAGAAGATGATGTTATATGAAAGACCAGTTTGTTTGTTTTTGTCTATATAATTGTACCTTTGTTCACAAGTTGCATAACATAACTAGACGCAGTGTAACGGTACCTTTGTCTAAAGTTACTTGTAATGTTCGAGGTAACTGCAGTACTATATAAACAACACACGTGTCTTCCATTATTATTTATCTGGAGAGCCAATAATTCGGTCATCTCTCGCCAAACAAACTTACCGATTGACCATCTCAGCGATGCAGCTTCGTGATGGGAGGACTGAGGTGTTTTAATAAAACCAGTATTAATAATAACCAGTATTATTAGTGTTAGACATAAGTAAATATTTGTAGAATAACTTACGTTGTAACGTAAATAGATCTAAACAGCCAAAAGCCACGTGAGAAAGCATGTTACAGCAAGTACAATGGACCATAAACAGTGTTCTATTGCAATGTCCAAACTTTCTTTATTTCGCTGAAGCATCAAGAAGATTAGACCAGTATAGTTACACGACAGCATCACCTCAACTGGTAAAGTGCAACAGTTCTCCAGAAAACAGCATTATAACAAAACTCGTAGACCGAACAGGGCAACCGCTTCGTTAAGAGTACATCACAACAGCAACAACAAAGTAAGTCTTATGTATACGCTGACAGTAACAACTACAGACAACCACAAAGACTCTACCAGCACAATCGAATGTAGAAGATGCCAGAAAGCATCACCACCAGAACACAACTGATGAAAACGATATGTTCATCCTCTTGACATAAATCATCATGAAACGGTAATCTCAGACGAATACGTAGACAAAAAAATAGCAAGTTCTAGGTAGGACTTAAATAATAATAAATTTGAACTTTTTTTGGCATATACAAAAACCAGAGTATCGATATAATAACAATTAACAAAACATTACTCAATGAATATTCCACTTTCAGTCTCCCAGGTTACAATATTCATTATAAATGAAAAACATCAGAGGAGGGGGGTACCATCCTATTCTATAAAAGACATCAGAATTGTTTTTCTAAGTACACAATAACGACTGGATTAACTAACATATTCTGAGTATCATTGACATCCGAAACAATCTTATTATAACACATTTGTCAATACATATATATAGCTTACATCAAAACCGTATACACGGTTCATGCTAAAGATAGTAGAGGTCTATCCCTAAACATAATGTTTCTAACTGTCACTAATGTGCAGGGACATTAATAAGATAGGGACTCAGTGGCAAAAAGGGCACATTTCAAGCATTTTAAGGCAAGACTTTGGGCAAGAAGATGGTGTTAGGTGACATTTTGAGGATTGTGGACGGTGCACATAAAGTGTCAGTCCATGAGAAACAAATATATTCTATTTTGTTCTTACCAAAATTATTAAACTCTCAAACTAGTAGTGTTGGACAATATTTTATGAAGAAGAAGGAGAACACACTTGGGTCATAAGAAGATAAACGTTTGGGCTTTGATATACTCAGCCATATGCACACATCTTAAATGTACGTCAACAAACACAAGTAGTGGACATTTGAAGAGATTAATTATCTCATCAAAGAGAACATCTCAACAACACGTCCTAACTGCTCACAAGATACATCAGACTAAGCTATAAATAGTAACTGCTTCATGTATCAACTATCGACTTCAAATTTCATCAAAACATAGGAGGCCACCCGATTCTCATTTTCTTTAGCATTTCTCATAAAACTACTTCCTGGCAGGCAAGTAACTTGACAACATCACTTAAACAGATTAGTTAAAATTCAAAATTAAAATAAACAAAATATTTCTAGATACATCGACTGATGACTCTGATTTTGCCACTATTAAAAGCTGTATTTTAAACATCATGGAAGTTTTGGTTTGTTTTGAATTTCTCGTAAAGCTACCCGAGGACTATCTGCTCTATCCGTCCCTAACTTAGCAGTGTAAGGCTAGAGAGAAGGCAGCTGGTCATCACCGCCCAATCTTAGACTATTTATTTAGCAACGAATAGTGAGACTGACAATCACGTTATAACGCCCTCACGGTTGAAAGGGCTAGCATGTTTGATGTGATGGGGATTAGAACCCGCGACCCTCGGATTACGAGTCGAGCGTCTTAACTACTTGGTTATACAGGGATCATGGAAGTTATTTGTTCAGCAGGCTCGTTATTGAAAAACATCGTCTGTTCATAAAAACACACGTATTAAACTTCACGTGAAAATATAAAACAACACAATCCACAAACTCAAGAAACAGTCGTATAGCAAATGGAAAACTTTCTGCACTTTAATTGACATTTCTAAACAAAACATCCTGTAATTCTTCACAATCTCAACTAACTCACAACGTTTATTTATGAATTATGAGTAAACGTCAACGTATTTACTGAATACCTTTCAGAAACGTTTAAATACTACCTACATTTCATACACAGCAACAGAAGGTGTAAATAATCGCATTATAACCAATGCTGTTGGGACAGCAGTAAGTTTTCGTATTTATAACACTAAAATCAGGAGTTCGATTCCACTCGGTGACAAAGCAGATAGCCTAGTGTGGTTTGCTACAAAAAACTGTAAAAACAATTCTGATTTTTTCAAACCTATGTGTACAGCGTATTAAAAATCTACGAACATGAAGTGATAACAAGAACAGTTCGTAAGATCTTCCAGTTTATCTTGGTTTTGTAATTACACCTGTGTTTAAGGATACAGAACTTAACAAACATATTGTGATTCAAAACTATAATCTACAAGAACAGAGTTAATAAAATCAATTTTAACTAATGTATTTACGTTGTTAATTAAAGAACTTTTATTTAAATGAATATTTCTTTCCACTAGAGGCCACCACTACACAGGAACTACTTTCACATGAACACCATGTACTGGACCAATGGTTACAAGCTTGATCATATATTGGATATCTCCCTGAAAGACAAGAAGTAAGCTTTAATGACTAACAAATAAAAATATCTCTGCTACACAGTTTAAATCTGATGAGAGATAATGCCTATTTTTATACATAACTTAGTATTTACTTTGTGATTTATCTTTAGGTACTTATTGCATTATTTGTAGGAAAATTATAATTTTCATATAACTATGTTTGTGAATAAACTGGTGTTTTTCATTCCAAAATATTTTAAACATGAAACTTACGATTTCCGTCTTCTCAGAAGGAACTATCTTGTATGCGCGTAAGATTCTGGCCAAAGCTAGTTTAGCTTCCAATTGCGCCATTCTCATGCCAACACAGTTTCGCGGTCCGGATCCAAACGGTTGATAGGCCATGGGGTGGATATCCTTCTTATTTTCTGGCAGAAACCTGCAAATCATAACATTATAACACTTATGTTTCACACTTCACATGTTCATAATTCTTTCTCCAAATTAAAATAAATATTTCCGAAGAAAAATATTAATAAATCTGTAAAAATAATGAAACTATAGGAATGTATTAGCTATTTAGTGTTTACCTCTCAGGCTTAAACTCGTATGGCTCAGACCAGATCTCTGGATTATGGTGGAGGTGCCAAATAGGGACTTGTATGGTAGTGTCTTTGGGAATTTTAAAATTACCTAGCTGGTAGTCCTCATCAGAAACTCTGTTTACAAACCTATAAAAAATAAAAAGACATGTACTCCTTGTCTCATTGCTCGTTTAGCATCATCAGGAGGTAGTGGAAGATAATTACCACTATCCAATACAATAGCATCTGTTCCAAATTGAATCGAGGAAATCCTCACATGTTTTCACTGGTAAAAGTATTGATAAATAATTATGACATCTTTAATTCAGGTGAAGGTTTAACAAATTGATGAAATATGTAATTTTTGCCTCTATTTACAGAAAAAGTTAATTTCACAAAAATCAAATGATTATATATCATTGTTCCATATGTCTTTTCTTTCTCATCAAAGATAAGAGAACCTGTGTGGTGGAGATTTAATGTTTTCTTTCATTGTTTATATTCTCTGCTGTAAACGGCAGTTTCTTCTACTCAAAGAGTATGTTAATTTCGGTGTCAAGTAAATTAAGTTATTTATAAACATACCAGTGTTTGGGAGTGAGTGATTTGTGTAGTTTACATCGAAGATGTTGATTTTGGTAAAAGGCGCCATTTTGAATTGAAAGAAGAACAAACTCACGTGATAACTGGCGGATACACCCGCAGAGATTCCGAGAAAACTTGGTCTAAATATCGAAGTTTGTTTACTGTGTTGTAATCTAAGACACCCTAAAAAGATTATTAAGAAAGAAATGAAATAAATAATATATCGGTTGAAAATCACGTTAAAATATATTTACAATAAATTGGCTACAAACTTTTTCAAACACTTGAGAAGAACAATCTATTGAAAAGGTTTTAAAACTGAAATTATTGAATATTTTAGTCCAAAATTCTAGTTTATATTTTAGATACAAATAAAACTCAGGTTTTACATCTTGTCCTATGACATCGTTCATTTCTTCACGAATCTTTTCCTGGACATCTTGTCGGTTCACCAATATATGGGTTGTGAAACCGAGGGCTGTACTTGTTGTTTCATAACTGTTCAAATAAACAAGACTGACATACTGTTTCTGTATCTATGATAATTATGTAATAAGTAGAAAAGCAGCATGAACATTTTGAATATTCCAACAATAATAATATCTAATACCTTTATGACATCTTTCTATGTTTTAATAAAACATTTAATGTAATAATTTTATTTACTACAAAAATGTTCTCGAAACGAGTAAGTACAGTTTGTGTACGTTTTATAAAATATGAAAAATACCAATAGAAGACTGGTAAACACTAGTATGTAAATTGAATGAGTTTAATTTCATACAGTTATTAATCAAACAAAAGGATCGTATATATATGACATGTAGTCACCGTAGAATCATAACCTTAAAGAAGACATACAAACAGATACTTTTTTATTAAATATCAATATGTTTCCTTTATCCTTCCGAACATACAGACAGAAAGTAAGAACCAAACAAACATGTTTTCACTTTCCAACAGCCAATCATATGAGAGCACAATGAAGTAACTAAGACACTTGAGTAACAGAAATCAATCCATAATAAAGTTCCCTTTAATTAATACTTGTTTTCACAGTTCATCTGTGAACTTCATCGCGTCAATATGAGAGAATGTTAATATTGTTAACTGTGGTTTGCCATCATTAAACAAATATTCAATACATGAATAGTTGAAAGAAATTGTTCACATACAGAGACAAAATACATCACTTCAACTGCTTCCTTTATAATAGTTAACCACACATACTCAATTGTGTACAGTAATTTTACATAAATATTGTACTTCTTACAGCACGTGGACACGAGACTTACCCAGCCAATAAGAAAAGGATAGAATTTGCTTTAATTTCTACATCTGTAATAAACTTCATCTGTTTCTTCCCTTCCTTCGAAGTTTCTGGTCAAATAAATATACGAACGTGTATACAACGTAACCAAATAGAAATATGGGCATTCTCCAAATATGTAACATCAGCCAGCTCATTCATCAAAGACTCTTTTAATTTCAAGTTTAATCTAAATCAACTTAATCATAAAGCCTTAATGGCCAGTTTCGATGTTATATCCCTCTTTACAGAAGTTCCAACCACTGAAGCCTGCAAGATACCCTTAGAACTCTATATCCGAGAGCCTAACCCATCTATAGACATTCCCAGCAACCAATTAGCAACCCTCATAGAATTCACCACGATGAAAACAAACTTCATGTTCAACAACCACAACTATATACAAACAAATGACCTAAGCATGGGCAACCCAGTATCACCAGTTCTAGCCAATATTTTTATGACACAAGTTGAAACACAAGCAATTAACACAGCATTACATCCACCACTATGTGGATGACACGGTTGCGGGATTCAGATCTACAGAACACACACTTAATTTTTTCAATCACATTGACTCTATACATCCCAACATTAACTTCACATGTGAACAGGAAGAAAGCAATCAAATACCATTTCTTAACCTCAAAATTACAAGAACCGACACACAATTCAAAACAGAAATCCACCGAAAAATCACCCATACTGGACTGTACATTCCTTGGGACTCAGCACATGAAACTAAACAAAAACTCAACATGCTAAGAAACCAAATAAACACAGCCATAAAACTATACTCACCAGATAAAATTAACGATGAATTAGACAAAATAAAACAATACTTCACCAACAACAATAAGTTTCCTCTACAAACCGTAGAAAACATTATACGCACACACCTAGACAGAAAGCAAAATCAACCAACAAAAGTAAATATATCTCACGAATAAAAAAGTCACGAAACCACATACTGCTGCATACCATATATTCCCGACATCAGCAGACAAATAACCAACATTTGGCAAAAATTAGTAACAAAATATGACATTCCAATTAATACCAAATTTATTCAAAAACCAGGCACAAAACTGAGGTCTATAATATGTAAAAACTACACTGACAAACACCACACCAACATTACTTATAAAATGCAATGTGATAACTGCCACGAATTCTATATTGGAGAAACAAGTAGAAAAATGGAAACCAGATTCAAAGAACATAAAAAGTCACCTTCACACGTTTTCGAACACTGCAAGTCAAATAAACACAACATAACCATAGAAAACACTCAAATACTAAATAAAGAAACAAACATAAACAAACGCAAAATTAAAGAAGCCTTACTTATACAACAACTCAAGCTAAAAATAAACCAATACAAAGGAACACCTTTATAGCTATATTAAATATAATAAAATAAATAATATAAAGTTATATATTCAAACATCTAACACCGCCTTCTACATTCCGACACTCAGTTACACAACCCCTTCCAAACATGTGGTCAGCTTCCGGTCAGTTACCTCTTTCTTTCTTTGTGAACCTGACGATGACCTAAGAAGGTCGAAACGTTGTTCGCTCTTCTACGTAAAATATTTTCTCAACCCAAACGAGCCGTTTTTGCATATATAGAAATATGACTTGTTCTGTATCTTTTTTTCACGCATTTAATCAGTGACCATAATTAAATACAGGTGAAATATAATTTGAAATGACCTGGTCTGGATGGACTTGTTACTGTTCGAGAACCGCTGCTAAGACGAAGGAAACAAAGCAAATTGTTTAAAAGAGTATTGGTTCACGATCAGTGAAATAAGTAAAGATGTAAACATGTGATATTTGTTAATAAATCGAAGTTTCAAATGTTTAGCTAATACAAACAACAGTTTGTGTACATGTAGAGACCAGAAGGGTATCAGAATCAAATTACATCTATAATGAAGTATGGTTAATGGTCACTACAAGTTTGATGCTGCAGTTTGACCAACAGTGTTGGGGTTCTACATAATGTTGATGGTACTTTTTCTGTATACACATTATTCCCTAATACTCTCTTCCCTCTGTAGAACATCCCATTCGACAATGATCCGTGCACACAACAAATATGGTGAACAACATATTCTAGTAAACAGGTCGATGGAATATTCATAATCATGGCTTTTCTTCAAGAAAGTCGAGATTTGAGCTTTTTTTAGGTTGTAAATGCTAATGCTAAGACTGAAAATGTTAAAACTTGATCAAACAAAATTAACTAAATTGTGTATTTGTAATGGGAAGAAATCATGTAGAATATGTGGAAAAATATACCACAAATGTACATTTATATCTTTTATAGGAAAAAAGAAAACATATTGTGATTGTAAGCCTTTGTAAATTAAAGTGAAGGAAAATGTATACGAATAAACCAACTACATTAAATATGCTTTGTCCAACGCTATTGAAGCGTTTCCCCATAATTAGGGTTCAGAAAGATGGCCGAGATACAACAAATGCAATAATAGTTGAGACGCTTTATCTATTATCAAACTACGTGAACAAGTTTGGACTAAATCAAATCTGTTAAGTAGATGGTGTGTGAAAAGCAAAAGTCCTACATAAAAACTATCAGTGCTTTCCACAAATAACTGACGTTTTGTTTTCAGTTATAATCAGTTCTTGAAGTGGAGAAAAGCAGATTACGATGGTTTGTGAACTTTTCAAGTTGATTACTTTTTTATTGCTTTTCTTACGTACTAGTTTACAAAATTAACTGAAATTTCAAAAAACCTGGGAATGTAGTCGATTAGATAAGGCTGTATTAGGGTAAGATAATAAAAATATTAATAACAAAAGCTTTTCATAATGTGTACTCGTGAGTTACATGATTCGATGTGGTAATATATGCTGCACATTCGTTGAGTGATAGTCAAATCCTGAGGCAGGATTATTATTTAGATATTTTAATATAGAAGAAAAGAACAATACAATTAGATAAAAACATATGAATGCAGTTACGAATGATAATATAAATGACGTTTACTTTATGGTTATGAACTCGGTCACATAGACCGAGTCTGTAGAAAAAGGCTTCATTACTTTATTCGTGTACAATTACAACTTAGTAACATTCTTGCTTTGCTCTTAAAAGACATTTTAAGAAAATATGTCGTTCATCGTTTTGTAAATATTAAATGCGTCATCTTTTGAATATTTCTCCTCTAAGAAGTTTACAACCTGCTGGAAGGTAAATGGATTGTCTTGGGCTCTTCTGAAAACTCATAGAATTACGTTCCGCCTCATCGTGTTCCACTTCAAGCACTGGTTATAATGTTAGGTACTAATCATAAACTTAACCGCGTAGTTGTCATAATTCGTTCTACCTGCTCTCAATATTCCAAACTATTGTGTGTTGGCATTAATTTGTATATATTTGTATTTCAAGACTTGTAAGAACCAAAACACAAAATTAGATAGCCATCGTAGCACTAAGTGGTGTGAAGCTGACTGAATGAAAGAGAAACAATTCGTTGGAAAGATCACAAAAAAAGAAAACACTTTATAATTGAACGTTATATTGAAAATAGTGGCCAGTGTGGGATGTAAAAGTTTAAAATCTACACATACACAAAACAATATTTCTATGTGAAGAATAAACTGACAAAAATTCATCAGCAAACGCTGGCCATCCTGAGTTGAAACGGATAGTTTCAAAATAGCTAAATTACTACCTTAGTTTTTCTATGGCCAACCGATTACAGAACTGATAAAAGGATCTTGAAATGTCACTGCTTTATGACGATCCTGAAAGAATCTGCAACTAAAGTAATGTTGGATAGAATACAAATTACATCATGAAACATTAACTGTATTATCTTTTAACAATTCTTCATACAACCAGGATGGAATACGCCTATGACCTACATCAAATTTATAAGGTTCTGAACTGGAACTCAAGAGAATTATGTATACATTAAACTGATGTTTATGTATTCAACCAAGGACCTGAAATATAGTGATAACTTTATGTCCCCATTTAACAATTCAAAATAATTATGTTACTAGACTGTAACATTAAATGTAGTTGGTTCATGAAAATAATGTCACCGGCATCTGTATCTTGATTACTATTGTAGACAATATAAAAGTGTAGTTTCCTTTTAATTCTTGAAATAGGTTAGGTTTATGTTTACCTTTTTTATCATTAGAAACACCTTCTATTGGCTCGTCTTCACCAGCAGTCAATTGTTTAGCAGTCACATTTTGAATGTCTTCTTTTGCCATTCGAGCATCCAACATCATCTGAAGAAGATCAATTCTTCGTAGCTAAAAAAACAGAAGAAAAGTCAAAACTTTCCACGTGTATAGAATGATGATTGATGAATAAAAAATTACAGTAAAATTTCCACGTTATTCAAAGGAGTAAAACTGACTTTGTAAAAATAATATCAACGTTTATTTTATTTATATTCCTGTAATGTTGAAAATAATTTTAAGCTTCAGAATTTAAAAAAAACAAGAACTTTCTTATTCATATATCGAGGTGTTATACTCCACTTCTAATTACAATAATAATTTACATTTTTCATCAAAATAAATAAAAACATTTAAATATCAAACAGTAGTATTTTATTGATTATATTCTTAATAATCCAATTTTATCGATTAATTAAATAAACATACATGAATATCCCATAACTCTTTCGCATCGGATCATTTTATTATTCGACCAGTTTTCAGAGATGTTTGATATTTTAAAGACTGGATTATATTAAATCACACTCAAACCAATTTTGTCCAAGCCTGGTCTTGTGGTTGTTGAAACATCTAACATTAGAGGTTTGATGCTTATAAAAACACTTCCTATTTTCAAATGTGAGCCATTTATAAAACTGAATAATTAGAGATAGCTATACCTAAACCATAGGGTCTTCCGAATTTGGGACGTAATCAACATGAACATAAGGCAACGACCCGGTAGGAGATTATTTTATCAGTTTTCAGATCTACTTAATAAAAGTCCAGTGCTATCATATACAATAGATAATGATATCTGATGCTGATGAGAAACTCTGTTTTTTAAATTAAATTACTTTAAAAACCACTTCAGAGCCACAATTGTTTAAGGCTATTCCATGGGATAATTTGGAATTGTCTCTTCCTGAATATCTAATAAAAGTAACAGTTATTATCCATATAATAAAAGACAGAAAAATTCTTACAGCGGGATTTCCTCGTCTTTCCTCTATCACTTTCGTAATTCCTTCGATTAAGGATCTTCCTGGAATTGAGAATATCTGATGCCATATGATGTCCACCAGTTTTCGTATTGGATAAAAGATGTTGTAAAGCTCAGGAAAGCATACTAAAAATCAAGGCCATTTTTAGTCCCCATGACAAATTTCTACATTTAAATACTAAATAATTCAACTAAAGTTCTCGTCAACTGTATCTTCATTCCAAAGTAGTTTGTTTTTGTTCAAAACTTTAAATATTTAGAAGTCTTTAGAAAACGTTTTTTTTTTTGTTATTACAAGATCCCCATTCACTATGTAAATTCAGTCCCTTTTGTGTACTAATCTGGAGAAAAGATCTACGCAATAAGAGTTATGGAATATTTATTATTTATTAATGTGCACTTTGCTATTGGAAAATCTATGATTTAAAAATAATTCTGACCCCTTTTTCGTTCAGACCAAATTATAGATTACGATGTAATTTATGAATTATTCAGTTATATTAACTACAGTTATATTAACTACATTTATATTGATTTTTACAATGAATATTTGATATTGTCTTCTGAAGAGACTGAACGTAAGTATAAATTATGTTAACTCTCAATAGAAGTTATGAGACATGTACACAGTTAAACATAGCTTTTTATCGAAAATAAAACTTAACGAAATATTAGACAAGCTTTAATATTTAAGCCTAAAGAAATAAAAACAAATTAAATGGTATGATATTTAGATTAACATCTGATATTGAGAACTGTATAATCTCTCATTATATGTGTTTATGTGTATATATGTGTGTATAGGATGTATGAACACCGCGAGTGTTGTTACAGATGTAACGAAAACTGGTCTAAGTATCTTTGTTGATTATATGTAGAATTTTTATGGTTTGTTATGCAGACTAGAAGAGTCTTTTGTAGATGAATACAAATAACAAAATTCAAATATAACGTATCGTTTTTATACTGATTTTTGTAACATACTGAGGGTGTATTGCAGTAAAGCTATTTTATAATCTTTATGTCACAATATGGATGTAACACCACAAGATTTTGTTTCTTGGAGATATTTAACATTTAAAATAAATAAATAACAAAAATAAACGACTGGTGAGAAAAAAAAAATCAAAATTAACTTTTGACATCAAATTAAACAAAATTCAAACATACTTGATAAAAATATGAGAAACTCGGAAGTTTGAATATTGAAAATAGCTCTGGAATTGTTTAGAAAGGGATCTTCTGGATTCTGTTGGACATTTGTCTGGATACCAAAAGCAGTTTGACCAATGACATCAGTTGTCAGTCCTTGGTACATCTCGTATATATCAAAATCCTCTTCTGTCTGGGCTTTCTCAGCAATTTTTTCCATAAGTATCCCGACAGCTTTCTGCATGATTGGTGTCATCTGAAACACAAATTAGCTTATTGCAGATTGTGTGTTACAACATAATAAATCGAAAAATAAACGTATAGAACTATCACTAGTATATTAGCTATTGATAAATATTGTAGTTATAAATTTCATATATAACCATGTAGAAATATTAATTTATAACTGTCTATAGAGCTACAATTTTCTGTACTACTTTTATTTATTTGTATTATAATTAGTATACAACACACTTGAATTATCTTGCGTCTATCGCAGATCCTGTGGATTATTAATGGTTTTACGGCCAAAAACACTACTTCGAGTAAATATGTATCTCAAGACGGCTGGTGTGGGTATTAAACTTTAATTAAAATAAAGTAAAGAACAACGTTTCGGCCTTATTAGGATATATTTAGATTAACCATGAAAATACATTTTTACTTCAAGATGGGTTATCTTCATCACGAATGTTTCGAATGAAGTTGCATAATTGACACAATAAGGTGAATTGTTATATAATACACAGTGTCTATCTGCGAATGACAATTAGGTCTTGTATGAAGTAATAAATATCTTGCTAAACCTTTAATATTATTAAACCTAAACGACTACACGTAACTTGATACATTTTGACACCATTTGTTGTTAATAATATGATTTGTTATTGTACCTATTATTGAGACACTAACACATACGCCATATAACCAATGCTTATCATTTATTATGATAGAAATTGTGTTTAGCTACCATGTTTATAATATTAATATTTTCATACATGAGATTTAATAATAATTTAATATTAACAGTCATATTATTGTTTTACTAGGGAAGTCTGTATGTAAATATTGTTCTGATTTAAATGTTGTTTAACAATGGTATTTAAACATAATCACAAAATTAAAAATACTGAACAATTTCTTTTGTGAATTACTGGCCATTTTAACACTGTTGAATAGAATTACTGACAAAATAATATGCCAATACTAGATGTGTTTTGTTTCTATATCCGATAAATGAAATTACAATAAAACATTTACAAGAAAACTGAAAATGTATAACAGGATAATTAAAATATTATTTGTCATCATTTATACCTATCGATATATACAGATATTGAAAGACAGAGAAGTGGATGTATGGACAGAATATAATGATACAGTATGCATACGTATTAATTTTTCTTTCTACATGTATTCATCTACAGTTATGACAGAAAGTGTTCGTACTCCTGCGTCGTGAGTAGTTTTTTCCTCATAACAAACAAAGTATCACGATTATGATAATAAAACTATAGTATATTATAATTATTATACTAACACACATGTACATGTCATTACGTGTTAAACGAGGGTTCCTACTAACTTCTTTGAGAACCTTCCTTTTGGTTCTCTCTGGAATTTTGGTGGGACGTCCGGAACGAGGGAGGTTAGCAGTTAATCCTGTAAGCTTAAACTTGGCAATTATGCTTTGAACAGTATATTTAGACACATTAAGTTGTGTAGCAATACCGGAAAGAGACACACGAGACTTGTATTTTACAATAATTCGGTTTTTTAAATCACTGGACAGTTGTTTCCTGTTCACCATGATGACCAACAGATAATGACGGAGACGGCGCTAAATTGCTGGAAGTACATTTTTTGCTGGCTAAATTCCAATAATTATGAACCAGTGTCTAATTGTGGAATGTATAATGTAGTTTATTCGCCAAACTAAACAACATTTTTACGGGAATATTAGTTTTTTCACACGTTCTGAAATGTACGAACACTTTCTGCTCCTCCTATTTTAAGTTATTTGCTTATAAACAGTTTATTCGTCCTTTAATTTACATAACAATTTATGTAGATGTGTGTTAGTATAATATTTATAATACACATATACTTCTATTAGCCTAATCTTGATACTTTTTACGTTATGAGCAAAAAACCACTCGGGATGCAGGTGTACGAACATTTTCTGTCGTAACTGTAGATGAATACATATTGAAAGAAAATACGTATGCATACTTGACATTCTCTATATGAATGACATCTTCATGTTCGATCATGAAATTTTTACTCATTTCTAAAGCAGTGTTTAAATTAGTAAAAGTTGATGATGTAGATTCATATAATAAGTGTCTGACGATAGTTACTGTTGTGAGACTACATTAAAATAATGTTAAAGTTGTAGACTAAATACAGTACTTACCTGTCTCATCTTACTGGAACTGAAAGATGGAGTGAGGAGACTACGAACTTCCTTCCAATGATCTCCACGCTGCATAGTCAGTTGTGAATTGAACTCCATGCTTGGCTGCAGGCCTCCAGGGATGATCAGCTATGGAAAAAGCAACATATTAAAGGTTTGGACTGTAGACAAGACACGCTTATTATAGAGGTAGCTTAGTTTCATCTTATCTTAGTTTCACCGTAAGGTTTCAGAGACTTATGTAGCTAATAATTTAAAAACAAAAGATGAAATTGAAATTGTGAAATTCAAAAATAACGCTTTCAGGGAAAAAAAACCCATAAACGTAAGTATAATTAAGTTATAACCACTGAGGCTATTAATTTATATTTGTAAATAATATATACAGACTTAATACTTCTTAGTTGTGGTAACTTATTCTAATTTTAAAACGCCATAAACTAATATACTGACTGAGTTGATAAAACAGTAATTTTTCTTAAGGAATATTTGGTATTGTGCGAACACATTGGATCTTCGTAGTAACATATCAAACAGCTCATTAGTACAAAGTGTAGCAGGTACATTCAGTATTAAATTCAGAGACATAGGAAATTCAGGCAATTCAGGCATAACCTTCTGTAATTTTCAGCTGCCGATCATTGTTTGCTTATTTCTTTCGCTTAAATAACTCAGAATAAGTTAATTTTGTTCACTCATGTGTTTTTTTAATTTCGTGCAAAGCTACACGAGGGCTATCTGCGCTAGCCGTCCCTAATTTTGCAGTGTGAGACAAGAGCTAGTCACCACCACCTACCGTGATTTGATGGGCTACTTTTTTAGCAACGAATAGTGGGATTGACCGTAACGTTATAACGCCTCTACGGCTGAAAGGGCAAGCATGTTTGATGTGACGGGAATTGAACATATGACCCTCAGATTACGAGTCGAGGCCCCAAACCAACTAGTCATGTCAGGCCTGGCAAGTTTGAACCTCGTTGTGTTGTGGTATTCAGATAACCAAAAGTTTCCACAGTACAACAGGTTATGGAAATGTTTTGCAGTGAATAAACCAAGCTCATTCTACAAAGAAAAAATTAGCATAAGCAAGAGACTAGAGAAACAAAATCTTATTTCACAAAAGTCACTGTTTGAAATGTTTTTCAAATGTCTACATTAGGTAAAAACATAGATAGTTATTTTATATTGAATTTTCACACCATACGAAGGGACAAAAGATGCTATTCCATAATCCATGGGTTAGTTATGCCACAAGATATTACAAATAACATATTCAAGTGAGAGAACTCCAACTCGTACCAACTTGTACAAGTGTTTGTTCCATTACTTGAGATGGCAGAACATCTGCAGAAATATTCCGAAAGAATTGCATAACTACACGTTACTGCAAGTGTATTCGAAAATAGTTATAGAAAGGAATAATATTAGTTATTTCAGTGCTACTGTTCAGGTATCAATTAAAATACTATTTATTCCAAACCTTGTGTAGTAAAAGTGTAATTTGAATATATTGCTTCTTTATGTAAGTTATCCACCTTGGACATTTTACTATTTTAAAATTTTCTATGATATTGTTTTACTAATTAAACTTATTGTTTTTGAATTTCTTTTTAGATGTTTTTTTTCTTACCGGTCTTCCCGTAAATTTGTGGAAATCTTTAATTTGTATTTGTTTCAAGAGGTCCAAATCCGCTACGATAATGATTGGTAAACGTCCATAATAGAATCTAGAAAATAAATCATATAATTAATCTTCAAAACAGTTAACACAGCCACACCTTTTAATCATTTCGTACTGTGGATTCCACTTTTTAACCAATTGTGTAAAAACGTTTAATATTGGTGTGTGTACGATGACAATCTTCACCTAAAATATATTTATGAAAAACGACATCTTATTGGTCGAGTATTGAAGAAAATTCTTACAAGCAGATATAGGAGGATTATAGTTTAATAAATATGATTTTATCTATCTAGAATGATCTAATGCTAAATATGATGAACATAATTACTTTGTTAATTTAATAATAAAATAATATTTTTTTACTTTACGTTTATTCAATTTCTAAGAATAAAAACTTATAACTATATCAATTAAAATATCTAAATTTCTGTTTGTTATTGTTCGTTTGTAAGTTTGAAAGAAAGAAGCAATAATTATCGTCCAAGAGGTAAAATAAAAACCATATTTAATATTTCTATTTTTGTATATTCTAGAAGCAGCAGAGTGAAAAGTTTAAACTTTCGTTCAACAGGTGGCAAAAATATCAAAATTCAATTACACAAAACTATTTATTGCCATATACAACAATCTATAAAAGAAACTTACCCACAAATTTTGCCATATTTTTTTATCCATTCTTCTCGACATTTAATGGCACCCTTTAAGAAAAGAACGAAACATCCATTAATTATTCATAAAACAAAACATTGTAATCCATCAAAACCACTTATGATAAATTTTAATCGCCTTTTCAATTAACTTGTGAGAATTACTTAAGCCTCGTTTCAACTAAAGCCTATTACGTTGAAAACTTTCAATTTTATTCACTACTTTTACTGATTTTCATCAATAAGATATTTACAATAGATATTTAAGAATACGTTTTAACGTTAAGCATAATAAGTTGATCCATTATAACGTTATTCTTCATAATGACTTCGTTATATTCATGGATATATTTATTTTTTATCTCTCTTACTAATGTTTGTTTTTCTACAAATTTCATTCCCTAGATTCTTCAGTCAGTTCTGTAAGTTCAGTCATGTAGCTTTTTATCATGAGTAGAAATATCATAAAACAAATGTATCTCAACTTAAACAACTTTAACTAAAATTTTAGATTTTGCTGCTTAAATTTCTTATCTATCGCACATTGAAAATTAGTTGAAATTTCAGGAACATTGACTTCAAAGGTTTTTAATAGATTGTGAATCTGATATGATAATGCAGTTATATCGAATGTTTTAATTTATTTACACTTTAAAATGGTTATAATTTACAAGTTTTCCAATTTTTTAAATATTAGAGTCCAAATAAACTTCTCGAAACCTTGGTTTGAAACTCTCTCAGGTTTCCAAAGAAGAAGTTTGGTTTTGGTCCTGGGATGCCAAGGTCTTGAAAGAAAGATAACTTCTTCTGTCGCCACCTAGAAAGAAACAAGACAGAACTGGTAACATGTTCTCCCTAGTTTAATAAAATAAAAAATCAAAGAAATAGTACAGACATTCACATTTGAAACAATCCACTGAAAGGTATTTGTTAACAATTTATTGGTAGTGAGATTCACAGTGTAAAACATTTTAAAAAGTCTTAAAAAGATTGTATCTCATACAGGTAGAAGGGATGTTGGAAGCAGAGCTTCCAGAATGAAGGTATGAAATCACGCTAGGCCGTCCTCGTATTGAAAAAGTAATAGTTAAACCTTATTTGGTTAGAATATTTCTAGCTCTTGTTGTTAACTAATCGTATTGTTATTGTTTGTTCTCTGAAACAAAGTGTTTTTACCCTCTTAAGTAAGCTATATCCTCACTTTGCATATTTAAAAATATGTATGTTAATATTGTTATCTAGACGTAAACAATTATTTTCATTATCGCTTTCTTTCTTGCTGGGTATAAAGTTCCGGGAGGGTCAGTTTCATTGACCATTTATATTGATGCACACTTCTGTTATATGTATTTATATATGATACACGAGGACCAGAGTAAACCAAACTTATTCCAGGTAATGTTTATATATAACTTACATATACTTTTGTGTGGAAACACTGATTCACACAAACAGTTCTATAATATATTACACTTTCAAAGGTTATAGGCTTAAATTAGGAACATTTATATAAATATTCCACATTGTTTTTAATTAAATCTATAATTATTGTAGGGTTTTTGTCTAATAGGTGACCTGTTTCATTTTTTTATACATACTGCTGACTTTGTTACTTTGAACTTAGTACGTGTCTTCATACTTTAGTTGCACACTGTATTATCCAATTGAGATTCGTCAGCTTCAACGACCAAATCGAGAAGCGCTTCTTGCTCGTGTAATGTATACATTTTATTTACATATATCACCCAACACTTTTCAAACCTCTATATTCAAGGTCTTTTGAAATCTATATTTAAATTGATTATTTGTTTTTGGCTCGGAACGTTTTGCTTGTTCCTAGATGTTATAAAAGCACAACTCGTCAGTTATAACATTAGAAATACATTCTGGTTGTTTTTAATTATAAAATCAGAAACTGTCAAATACGCTTTGGTTGTCGTAGTTATAAAATTACGAAGCAACAAATATAAAATTTATAATATATTTTGTTACTTGTAGTTATGAAATTTAAACAGTCAATTATAAGACTTGAAATATGTTTTGTTATTTCTGTTAAAGAAATTCAAAAATATTTAATATAAGATTTAAAATATGTATTGGAACTCCTCAGATTTGACAATTCAGATTATATTAAGCGTCGTAATATTACGAAATTAAAGCTCTTCAAACACTAATATTAAGGACAAGTAATATACTTACAGTTAGAAAACCAGGGCTCATGAAATATTTTAAAAGTTTCTTAAATATACATGACACCTGTTTAACCTACAAAAACAAGGTAATAATTAGGTTAGGTTGCTGATTTCTCAGTGATTTCATCTACATGACTTCAAACAAAACTGTATTAATCAACTGTCTTTGAAAACAATCACCTACCTGAACCACGTAACTGTTAATAACAATAAAACTGTAAGGACCAGCCAAAGCATGTTTGCTTTTCACTTCAGACTTAAGCAAATGAGATTAGGTTTAGCTTCTTTACCATCTTTTGTAACATTTAATTACGGCACCTAGCGGTAGGAATCTGTTAGTACGAATGACCTTAACTAGTTTATGATAATTTTTTGCTCGCTAATCTAATTTCATTTATCTTTTATCCTTAGTACGTACGTACGTGTTGTATATGTGTATATACATCAATTTGCACTTCTCGAGCGTATTCAGTACATAACTATTGAAAACGCCACTAGGTTTAGCTTATCATTTGTTTTTATTCTGGTTTTGATTGGTTGGTTTTATGTATATTAAATAATGCAAATTCCTTTTTATTCTTCATAACTATAATCATATCTTGTCGACATTTTCCACTTTTATCTCCACTTCACTATATTTACCATCTGACTTCAATTAGAAGTATATTATTTTCTTTCTACGTGAAGGAGCTTTGTTTTCTTATTTCGTTGTTTTGCCCAATAAACTACAACATTTATTTTATTTCGATTGTATTTTTTAAATAATATTTTCCATCATATTTTAATATGACATATACTTCTCTTCTACTGGATAGTGATACACTTCGTGGGTTAGTCTTTCGTCTTTATGTATGTTTATGTTATTGTTACTCCGTCTGTACAATGAATAGATTAAGAATTGGTAGTATGTCATGTCACGCGAGCTGTGTTATGGAAAGTCTACAGGAAGGTGTAGCGTGTTTTGAGCATGACAACCATACAACGGAACCTTTTGCTATTGAAACTAGGTGGCACAAAATATTTTTTTTGTTTGGTTTAAATGTATTAATCACTGAACTTAGCGTTATGCTCAAGAAAAGACATTAACACATAACTCTGTTCAAGAGAATATACAAGATGTATGGTTATCAGATACAACATGATAGGAGATGGTGGCATGGATTATAATGATGTGATGATGGTGCTTTAAAATTGTTTTATCATAAAGTCCTCAGTTTCTCTGTTTGTGTGGATGTACGTATGTACGTGTGTGTGTGTGCAAATGTGTATATATATTTATAAAAGAATAACAACTGTATAGTAGACGTACGCTCCAAAAAATACACTACCATTGGCCGTATAAATAGTTACCCTCAAGCATACAAAATTTTCACTTAGCACTATTAGTACATTTACAAGAGCTATCTTATGATAAAGACGGTTTAAAGCAAGGAATCAGTAAAGGGTGTTTGATTACAACATTCGACCCGATGAGAAGTGATTCCTTATAATACATGAGTAATATTCTGGTGATAGGCCAGAGTTCGAGGACAGCGTTATCACAGACCAAGACAGCACAAGTAGACACGAAAGATAGCTGGAACGTTAACGAATACTCATTGTTTTCTGAAACATTAGGCTTAGTTATTTATCAAATTGTTTCTATAAAAAACAAAATTAATGGCGCTTCTCATGACATATTACATCATCAGGTAGTCATTTATGTACTGTAGCAAATGGATATGAACATGATGAAAACATTAGGGTTGTGAATTATGTTTCGGTTTTAATTAAAAATTAGTAATTATTGCTGTAATCATAGAGCCTGTAATAAAAGGATATGGACATACTGAAGGCATTATGACTGTGACTTACGTCTCGGTCTTAAAAAGAAACTGCTTATAACTACTCTGATCATAAAACTTGTTTTACTAATGATTCTTAAGACTTTAGGCACCAATCACCAACTCGTTGCCTTCATAAATTGTTGCAAATTTTTAAAATGCAAGTGCAGTAAAGGATCTGCAAGCTTCCTGATTCCTATATGAACATTATGTTAGATTATATGTCCGCGGTATAATCATATTCGGTAAAATTTGTTTATTAAAATATTATAAACTCTAGTTTTGTAAAAACGAATTCTTTTTATTTTTGTTAAAACTATTTGAAATTCTGGCTGCCTCTAGTTTAAGTAAAGTCTGAAAGTACAAAAATCATATAATTAGTTTCTACTACATTTGTGGAAAACTTATTACAGTTTCATGAAGGAAAAACAACACACACAAGATTAAGGTATTTTTTACCACAATTTTAGGTTTAACATTGGTAACCGAGACATACATTGGGATCTACGTGTGGGTTTTAGAGTTTAACCATCTGGCTTGACACATTGGCTAAGTAATAATAAGAAGAAATCAAGTATGCCATTTGCAGTTTCCATGATATGGCGTTATTCTAAAGATTATCTAGCTAACTGTTATTTTTTATGTCTAACGTTTCTGGATATTCAAAAAAAAACAAATCAATACATTAAGCATCCAGATATTACATCTTAAATGAAACCATAACCTCATGAGGATGGACTTCCAGTGGCACATCCATCAGTGAAGTTGGAAACAGAAAAGTTATCCTGTGAAGAAGACAATGAATCGTCTTCATTCATTTTGAAGACCCACTAATTCTGTTCTCGTAGCACCTCAAAATAAAGTGTTTCATCTGATCAATGTGGGGAACGTATTGGCTACTATTTACACCAATGGAATTTATCAACTTTTGATTTGGTTTGTTTTGCCTGCAGACTTACAGTGCTGGAAAGTGGGTTTCAGTATGCGTAGTGAGCAGAGCACAGATAGTCTATCATGAAGCTCTGTGCTTTACTTCAAACAAACAAATAAACTAAAAGATATATGTGCAGTTAGTGATGAGCATGATGAGAGCTTCCACCAAGATGTTTCTACAAAGGATGATTTAGTCCTGCGATGACGGGAGATTATTGTTGATTCTTGCAGCTTGAAACTGAGAACATATATATTTTTAGTATCTAATTTATTATGTCCTTTGATTTTTTTAAATGACATTACTGTAAATAACAACTTTCTTCTTTGATAACTTTATTTATGCATTTCAAATTGCATTTATACTGCATATAAGAATATTTTGAATAAATCTATCAAAACTAGAAAACTAGTAATGATCGATACTTTCCAACTTGATTTCTAGAATCAGCATCGTCAACGTTTTTAGAAACAGTTGCATATTTCATACTGACAGAAATCTGTTCTTTGTAGTCTGGTGCAATTATCAGTTACATGATTAATATTTTGTTTCAAACTTTCGCGCAAATCTCCACACAGGCTATTTACACCTTGTCATTATTAATGCTGTACTGCTAAACTAGAGGACAGGCAACTAGCCAAAAAAAATTCATCCACTTCCGATTTAATGTAACAATTGAATTGGGTCGTCAAATGTTATAATGCACCCACTTGTAACACATTTTTTGCTTCAATGAGCCGCCAGCTTTTGACCTGCGAATTAACGTTTCAATTATATAAAAAAATTTGGCTACGACTGAACTTACGTTGAGTAAAAACGCCTAGTTGAAAGTGAAATACTGGGAATACTAATGACTATGTGATAAAAACATGACTATTCACAGCAATTGTGTCATTATGCAGGTCATACAAATTTTTTTTTGCTGCTCTCACACGTGTCGTCGTTACTAACATACAATGTCCTCAATTATCGACAAACGTTAGGTGTAAATGTCGCGAGTATTCATGTGTTACTAGTGATAACAACTTCCGTTCTCTGTCAGTTGCACTAAAATAATAGAGTGCAAAACCTCGTGGCTTAGAGAGGAATGTGTCATGCGTCTGTTTCATTACTGTTCGAGAACATCGGTCGTAACCCTGGTCTACAGTTACAGCATCACGCTACTTTAACTAAACTCTTGATCATGTTAACAATACACTTGTATTATGCAAAGATATATTTTTCAAAGAGATTTTCGATCAAGGAAAGCAAGTTTCATGTGGTGATTTATTTTCAGTAGTTTACTCTAAATCACCTTCTTTCAAGTATACCTTCCTTCACACTTCCTAATGTTTACCTGTTTCATATAAATAATACTAAAATGCTAGATGTACTTCCGTGGGGTCCCCGAAAGGGTTCTGTTTCAAGAGTAAATAAAACCAAAATTTTGAGTCACAAATATCTTTTGCTTTTTTGTTTTGTTTGCTGTTGTTTTTTTTAATTTCGCACAAAGCTACTCGAGGGCCATCTGCCTCGCTGACCCTAATTTAGCAGTGTAAGAATAGAAGGAATGCAGCTAGTCATCACCTCCCACCGCCAACTCTTGGGTTACTCTTTTACCAACGAATATTGGGATTGACCGTCACATTATAACGCCAGCACGGCTGAGAGGGTGAGCATGTTTGGTGTGACGGGGATTCGAACCCGCGACCGTCAGATTAGGAGTCTCACGCCTTTACCCACCTGGCCATTTTGCTTTTGAAGTTCAGATATTATGCTTGTTGTAGCCTACAATGTGTATAATTCTTTTCGTGACTATTGACGTCACAACTGTACAATATGGATCTTTAAGCGCCACTAATGTAATACCAATTTAGTGTCTACTAATTGACAAACAGATAACACTTCACTATCCAGTGGCACGAGTATAGAAAACAGTTGACCCCGCAGTAAAAGGACAAGTATGTTTGGTGTGACGCGGTTTCGAACCCGCGACCCTTAGATTACGAGTCGAGCGTCCTAACTTCCTCGCCATGCGGGACCGGCGTTATAGGATTGCAGTCCGCTGAGTTTTAAAACCCTCCACCCATCCATTTAGTGAGCACTTCGTTCTCAACAGATTTATTGAGAGTTTAGCATTGTCACTCACACGATGCACCAATTGAATCACGATATGGTACCATATATGGTAAAAAGGATAAGGTATTTATATTGTGCACTACTCGTCCACCAGTGTTTATTTTTTCCAAAACTTGTATCAGTCGTAGTAAAGAACAGTAGTAAGTCTACGCTAAGATTCAGGGTTCGCTTTCCTGTGATGGATAACCCAATGTGGCTTTGCACTACAATAACTACATCTAATAAAGCATGCACAAGCTGATCCAAACTTGAGTAATAAAAATTTAAAAGTCGTTTAAAATATTTTATGTAGTGCCCTCTATTAGAAAAAAGATACAATTTTCGTAGGGGCACGAGGTACGAGTTGATATCAACATGCTGATTAGCTAAATGCTAGTTTACTATTCTAATCACTTAAAGGTAATATCATCGTATTTACGTACCCGTTCATATATGAATACGTTCCTAAGGAAGTTAAGGAAATAATTCGTTAAAAATATGCAACGTTTCTTTCAGATAACCCAATCTATTCTTAACATATTAATCGTAAAATTTTTTTTCCTGTAGTATTACTGATGTCAGTCAAATTTCAGGATAAAAATCATTTAAGAATGAACTTTCTGGTCCATGAGATGTTGAGTCATCTCGATCTTCTATTATCAGACGCTTGAAAAATCTACACATTTAGCAATGTTAACATGGGATTTCTTTTCCGAAAAATGCAAAAGTTTTACTCTATATCGTCATGAAGATAATTTCCTCTTCTTCATTAAAATAAAAAAAATTGTTTTCGACTAAACTATCCATACGTTATCGTACTTTAGGAGAGCTCATGTGATTTGGGTGTTTACGATACAGCTGTTGTCGTACTTTACTAGTGCAACTGTGAACAAGATTTGATAAGAGCTACTGATCTCTCAAAAATTCATTGTTTTCTGTTCAAGTGTATATATTATGAAGTATTTAGAGATACTGAAATTTACAGTTTTGATTAAAATCGATTGAAGACGAGTACAATGAGGTTAAAAAACTTTTCCAAACCAAATTCAAAACATAACAACAACACTCCAAGTACCTTTTCTTGTGGAAATGGAGGAAAGGTGTAGTTTTATATTGTTTTAATTTAGATTGTTTTAAATCACACCGTTACAGATTTGAAATAAGCAAGAGATAAATTTGTGTTTTAGATAAATCTTTCGTTTACCATATATAAGTCAGTGTTATTAGAGTAGATATATATATATGTAGGAGATTATCGTAAATCCTTTTTTTGGAAATCTCACCCCTAGACATTTTAAGTGATTTTCAAACAGTGTTAAAATAGCTAATTAAATAAACGGGCAAAAGAAGGAATTTATCGCCTGTAAATAACCAAAAACATTGTCAGTTTGAACGGTGTCATCATTTCTCACGGTAATCTCCAATGTCCATGACACAACATGAATTTAAAGGTGTCTTAGAAATTATTGCTTCCGAAGAACACTAAAGTAAAATGATAGTGACTTGAGTGTTAACTTGTTCACATATTGGCTGGTTACTCACGTGCTAGATCAAATTATGTGTAATAAAACTGTAGCCGTTCCGGATCCTTGCTACAAGAACTTTCTGTCCATTATCTCTGCGTATTCGAGCTGGTCAATCCTCTATCTTAACCTTGATGTGGAAAAGCTTGTGATATTATTGCTTGTCCCAAATCGCTTGTCATCTGAACACAGCTTCACTCTGAAGACGGTCTGAAAGTGTCATTACTAGCTGAATAATTGTATTTCCGACAGTTTGTCACCCTAGAAGTCATTACTGGTACCACGAAGAAGATTGAGGTGTATGTTAGTTGATCCTCCTGTTTGTCCATGGAAGATAACAAAGTTTTGGTGTGTTGTAAGAAAGAAGTTTTTAGTGGAACTAACATTCTAGACTTTACAGAAACAGTAGAATAAGGTGGGTAGAATGGATATTCTGTCACCATCTTTCTCGGGGAAACTGATGGTATGAATAGTAGTAGGCTAAACATTTTAAACAAAAATAACGTAAACTAAGTTTTATATTAAATATTAAACCAAATGGTTTCAATTGTTCTAATACATCCAGTATTGAAACTAACATATCCTGAAGAGTGTTAGGTTTCTGTATATCTATAATACTTTATTATTATTGTGGTCCTTGTCACTGCATCTATGGAACCATGAAAGTGAAAACAATAGGTGACTAAATAGGGCGTTTGAGAGCAGCAACAAAAAGAACATTCTAGTGGTTTGGTTTGGTTTGAATTTTGCAAAAAGCTACACAATGGCTATCTGCGCTAGCCTTCCCTAATTTAGCAGTGTAAGGCTAGAGAGAAGGTAGCTAGTCAACACTACCCACCGCCAACTCTTGGGCTACTCTTTCAACCAGTGAATAGTGGTAATGACCGTCACATTATAACGCCTTCACGTCTGAAAGGATGAACATGTTTTGTGCAACAGGATTTGAAAATGCGACTCTTGTAATACGAGTCAAGTGCCTTAACCACCTTGACATGCCAGGCTACCAAATAATATAAAAAATTATTAAATTCAATTTTCTGATATGTGGTGCCCTCTTTAGGAAAGAGTGCAAATCTTTGTACTTCATATGGTTGAGAATATCCACTGTTCGTTCAGATTTAGTGCCTTAGTAACTCGTCTTTTTTTTCTTTTCTGCCCACGTGTGTTTGTTGATTATGTCTGAACTGATATACTTTTCCCCACTATTAACAGTTCACGCTCATACGATCGAAAAGAAACTAAGAAACTTAAACCGAAGAATTAACACTTTTATACCTACATTAATAAATATAATCAAACATCTAAGCACGCCCTCTACATTCCTATACTCAGTTACACAACCCCCTTCAAACATGTGGTCAGCTATCGGTCAGTTACCTCTTTTCTTCTTTGTGAAGCTGATAATGACCGAAGAAGGTCAAAACGTTGTTCGCTCCTTTACATAAACATTTTTTCAACCCAATCCAGCCGTTTTACATATATATTTCTCTTAAAGTGGGCTTTCTCATCGTCACTGACATTAACAGCCACAAGTTTTTCTAAATGCTATTTCACATACAGTACGAAATATTTAATTGGATTATTATAATGCGAAATGTGGCAAAGCAATGGAACTAATATGTCTTAGTTAGAAATTATAGTAGACTGTACTTTCCATATATCTCTAAAGGCACAGTTTAGGTTGTAAAATATTGAATGGTGAAAGAGTGACCTTTATAAAGCTTACACCCATAAATAATATTAGTATTTTCTTATAAACTGTACTAAGAAGTTTACCAGATATAAATATCCATTTTATGTGAGTTTCTCTCACATATAACATGGTACGACATGGCCAGGTGGTTAAGTCACTCGACTCGTTATGGTCGCGGGTTCGAATCCCCGTCACACCAAACATGCTTGCCCTTTCAATCTCACTATTTGTTGGTAAAAGTGTAGCCCATAAGTTGGCGGTGGGTGGTCGTGACGAGCTGTCTTCCCTCCAGTCTTACACTGCAAAATTGGAGACGGCTAGCGCAAATAGCCATTGTGTAGCTTTGGATGAATTTCAAAAATCAAAACAAACAGATATAATATGAATGGCTGAGGGTAGCACAGGTTTGCTCACAGAACACACCCGCTCTTTCAAGCTGTAGTGGCATCATAATGTAACGGCTTATCTCTCTAATTGGATTATTATATCCCAAGAGCGGGCGATGAGTGGTGCTGACAAAGCGCCTTCCATTTAATCTGTTTCCTGTTATTTCAACATGAAGATGGTTCTTCAAGCTAGCATGCACACAATACTCTCGCTTATTTGGAAACACACTTCTTGGAGAGTTTGTTGTAGGGTTTTCATGCCTGGCTGTACAAGGAGTTATTTGCCTATAGCTAGCTAGTTGTCATTATTTCTCGGATCATTCAACAACATTCACATATAGCAAACCCCGCATCGGACTGTCTGCTGTATCCATTGAGAGGAATCGAACCTTTGATTTTAGCGTTGTAAATACGAAGACTAATTGCTGTCCTACCAGGAGAATGCAGAGAAAGTGAAATCTGTAATATTTATATAATCAGTAAACGGATGATCCAGTAAGTAATATCAAATAATGAATCAGACACATCCATAACATTATTCAGGTACATCAATTAATTTAATCTACTCTATGGTAATTTATAAAAAGACTCAAACGTCCGTAAACATTACCATTATAAGAGGCCTAGCTGTGTTTCTTTGGTTGACTGACCTAAACCATGCTGAAGAGCCTTGAATAAACGAAACTCCAGTCCACAGAAAAGAGTGTGGTCAATCAAGGTAGTGATGGTGTGGTCAATCAAGGTAGTGATGGTGTGGTCAATCAAAGTAGTGATGGTGTGGTCAATCAAGATAGTGATGGTGTGGTCAATCAAGGTAGTGATGGTGTGGTCAATGAAAGTAATAAAGATTCTCTTTCCGTTTTTATCTTTGGTAAAAAAAAAGACAACAAATGTGCAAACTATATTTATATAATCATTAAACAGTTGTAAGAGTTATTCGTTCCTCAGGCAACTCATTGGTAACATTAAGGTTTTATAATGCTAAAATACAGGGTTCGATCTCTGTGCCAGCCCATTATGCATCTTTGCTCTTAACATAATTAATGGTTATAAAACAGCTCACGTTAAAGTCGAAAGTGCACGTTTTGAGTCTTAATTAATTTTGTGATAAGACTTTAAACTTCGTTAACTGTTAGTTTATAAACAAGACACGATAACTAAATAAACAGAGATAATGGCAGATAGATACACAAAGAGATGGATGAAGAAAATACTTCATGACGAAAATAACAAATGAGCTATCCGTTATCTCCGGCAAAATGTCAGACCATAAGTGCTGTACATACTTGTACGATTTAATTACCTTTAGTATTAACCCAGCACGATATGAAGCGTTAAGGTAAATACTTCACTGAAAATGGATATACGTGAAAGTAGCTACTCCTACTGCTGGAAGTTCTCTAAAATTCGAACGCAACTTAATATTCCTTGCAATATTATTCAAATATTTCACTTCGCGCGTTCTTATAGAACGAAAACTAATTTTTATTGTAAACAGTTGGTAAGGACGTTCGACTCGTAATCTGAGGGTCATGGGTTCGAATTCCCGTCACACTAAACATGCTCGTTAAGGCCGTAAGGGCATTATAATATGGCAGTCAATCCCACTATTCGTTAGTAGTAGAGTAGCCCAAGAGTTGGTGATGACTAGCAGCCTTTAATCTAGCCTTACACTGCTAAATTTGGAACGGCTAGCGCAGATAGCCCTCGGTAGCTTTGCGCAAAATTCAAAACAAACAAACGGATCTAGAATTAGAATTGATGTATGAAGTCTATATAACATTTTTCCACTCAGAGGTATATATATATATATATATATATATATATGATGCTTCATAATGTGTATAATTGAAATTTTGATCTTGCGGTGACCAGAGCTAAGATAGCTCTTCGTGAAATTTTGAACTTAACAAAAACAAACAAACAAAGAAATATTGTAATAACTTTTTCAATGGACTTACAATCATAGTTTTATTTACAAAGTAAAATCTTTACACAGGTAAAAGGCTAAGAGTGAAAAGTCCTATGTATCCAGGACTATATATGATTAACATAGTACAGGGAACCTTAAAACCGAATCTGTATCAACCAACATACTACTAGAAGTATTCGTGTTGTGCGGTTTTAAGAAACGTGTATCAGATATTATTTTTGAATTACATAAATAATGTTTACTGGGAATAGTATATACTCGTGAAAAATAAATAAAATTATTATGGTGTTCTTAAATATTACATAACATAAACAGAGATGGTATTAACACTAAAATGTAACAAATACTGTCACAAAAACAGTCACATAAAATGGAATTCAGTTCACCCGGTAAAATAACAAACTGAGACACTCAGACATATATACAAGATAGCTTTTCATAACGATTGGTATGGGTATCAACACTTTTATTGATAAGGAGAGAACAGTGTTACGACCTTTCTAGGTCATTTTCAAGTTACGAAACGTTTATAGATGTAAATAACTCAATAATTGTTTTACCAATATATGGAAATGTGTTACTGAAGGTTCAAGACTATAAAATACGTGTCTGAAACTATATTTAAAAACTTTGTACAGATCCCTAAGATCATGGGATTACTCATTAAAATAATTATAAATAATATAATAATTTCCGTGACGCTGATGTTATTTATAAAGTTGTTATTGAAATGAAGTGATTTCTGAACTAACATTGTACGTATTTATATTGATTCTGCATGGGTCAACCTTCTTCACGAACGAGGTCATCTTCAGTGGGATTCCATCGAATGTCTGGACCAGGAAAGGTCAGACAAAAGAAGATTTGGGTGTTGACTTTCATGCAAAGCTAATTTAACAATAAAAGACTAGAGGAAGGTAGCGACTCGTCACTGCCCACAACCAGCGCTTGGGCTACTATTTTACCAATTTTACTTTGCGGGAAGCTACACGAGGGCTATCTGCGCTAGCCATTCCTAATTCAGCATTGTAAGACAAGAGGGAAGACAAGTAGCCATTGCCACTCATCGCCAACTCTTGGGCTACTCTTTTCCTAATGAATAATGGGATTAACCCTGACATAATAATGCCGAACATGTTTGGTGTGACGGATATTCAAACTCTCGACCCTCAGATTACGAGTCGAGCGCCCTAACCACCTGGCCATGCCGGTTCCTGCGAAAGAAGGGCACGAGGCGAAGATTCGTCTAAGACACATCACATTGATGTACATAAAACATGGCTGAAAAGAGAAGACACGATCGTATTTACTAGACAAACAAAACGGAACATTTTTTAATCTTTAGTGGATTTTTTTTTAAATGAAAACAGTATTACCAATCAAAATAAAAAAATTGGCCTAGAAACCTAACCTCATACAGAAAACCTCAGCTGTAGTTTAGTCGACAAATTTACGAGTTGTCATCATGATTTAACTGACCAATCAGAAGAAAGGGTGATGAATAACGCGAGAGTCATTCAGGCCCAGGATAGTATTCAAGAAATATCCTAAAGACTCATTTTGTAAACCTAAAGATGACCTAAGAAGGTCGAAACTATGTTTTGTACCTTATTTTAATTAAACTTTTAATTCACATAACAACCGTCTTTGGAATACATTTTTACTTCAAGTGCGTTTCTCGTCAACGTGATTAAGGAACTCTTTTTGTTTAGCTGACTTTCTCAAATGAAAACAACTAGTAGAACATGGTAGAATTAATGACAGAATAGTTTGCTACACTTTTTTTCTTTCCATTGTATTACCAACAAATACGTGGTGTCCGAAAAGTACGGAAACATGGTGGTTTGAAGTTTTTCATTTTTTAACTGGGTGTTTCAAATGAAAACCACTAGAAACGTAAAACGTTAAGGGTAGAACTTTCCAGCTTTTCTTCATTTAAGACACGTGACTAATTATCTTGTCAAAACACGAGAAGTTCGAATTAGTTCTGCTGTTAATCCAAATTTGTTTCGAATTCAAGGACAGCACGTTGAACACCTTCTGTAAAAATTCCTTGAAGTGTCTATGGTTCCAGATCTTGGATTTTTTTTAAGGTCATTGCATACGCCTATTGTTTGGGTTAGCTTTTTTTTTTTTACAGTAAATATATTGATCTTTTTTCCAATGCACTAATTGACTTTTTTTTTACCAGAAAGACTCAATTATAACAGTGAAAAACCATTAACATCAGTCATACATACTCGGTGTATAGCTACGGGAGCTTCCAGAAATCCGATATACCGTCTCGTGCACTTTTCTTGAAACTGACCACTGTCGACGAACTTTAGAAGAGCAAAAGGTTTTCAAAAAATGGTAACGAAAGTTCTTTCCGTAAATGAAATACACAATAAAATTGGACGAGGAATTGACAGTGACGAGTAGGTTCGACACAGTTGTTAATGACAACACGTCAATATGGAACAGTTCGAGAACGTTAACCAGAAGAGGAAATATTTTGCAGGAAAAGAATATGGCAACAATGCAGAAGAGCATGGTGGCCAACGTGAACTCTCTTTCTTGGCTTCGGGCAAGTCGTTCTCGCATCTTCCGAGCTCTTCGGACTGCAAACGCGACGAATGTGTTTAGGATGGCAAGAGTTAGAAATGGTAAAACGTACATGATTACCAGATAAGTCCAGATGTAGTAGGCCTTATAGAAAACCCGATTATTTCTCAAGTCAGATGGTCTCGCTTCTTTACCAATGGCACCACTTGAACAAAAAACAAAGGTGATAACCTCTGTTTCCAAGAAACGAGGAATATTGTAGCTCACGCAGAACAGGATAACACCTACTACGTAAAGGCGAGTGTGGCTGTAAGTAAAGAGGACTCGAGCTTTAAGAGGATAGCAGATGGCCACGTATCGTTCGACCGTCAGCAAGACCGTGGTCCAAACGGAACCCGTCTGAGCTGTCATGGCTATGGGGTAAACTAAAGGAGTTATGGTAGGTAACACTTTCCACACGTAATCACTCAAAGTGTTTGTTGCACGGGCTAAGGCAGACAAGCCAAAGAGTAGAAATGAAGAAACTAGCATGATACCATCGAATATTGCCATCCATATCATTCCGTAGTGAATGGGCGAACGCGTTGGAAAGCGCGAAAATACGACGAGACAAAGAATGTTAGCAACGCTTCCAACGATGCAGACCGCGTTAAGTAACGCGGCTGTCATCACAACCTGGAAGGTGGACAGTGTCTCCGCAACTTCAGTACAGTTTTCGCTTCGGTTGGAGCTCTGAAATGTCTGCTGATCTTCCATCAGTTTTGTGATACTGTCAGTTGAAAGTTATAAATTTAGAAAAAAAAAATATTCGCGCAAATTCGCGAGCACTGAAGGATACAAATACGCTTCTGAACAGGGAAAAGGGTAATGCAAAAAGAACCAAACAAAAGTACGTAACTGAAATCTTCCGCAAATGTTACATTTTGCATTCTGCAAACGCTTATATATTGTAATTACCGTATTATTCACTAACCTCATAAAAACAAAGGATTGCAGCTAACAAAACACTACTCCAGCAACTGAGTTTTTCGTTTCCAGTGAGTCCATAAAGGACATCAGATTGTAGAGGCGCCACCTACGTTTACATCCTAAAGCACGAACCAATGTACACGGACGTCATTACAAGCTGATATTCACATAATTACATACAACATATAAGTATATTTACTTTTCTGGCAGCGCAAAGACTTAGTCCCACAGTAAAATGTTATCTTAGAGTTTATCACACGATGCAAAAGGTATTAAGTTTGAGGCTTGTTCGCTGGTACTTCATAACAATCTGATACTTTTGTCAAGTACAAGGACAGGGAAAACACGCACAGTAAAAAAAACATAGTTTTTACATTCTTTTTGGCATCAGGTTTTCACACGTCTGCCGATTTTCTGTTGAAATAGAGTAAGTCTAGTTTTTATAATTCAACTCAGAACTACGAAAAGCTACTGCAATTACAATAAAAACAACAACTTTGTATATTTATTTATTTTTGTTTTAGCCATTTTACTTTATCTTAAAATAAAATGTTACACATAAAAAATTTCACCAGTCTAGTAAAAAAAACATTAAAACTGAGATAAATATTTTATAGGTTAATAAAGTTCTTGACAAGAATTACCAGTTAGATGATTTTAAAATCCCAAAACACATACAGAGCCCGGCATACCCAGATGGTTAAGGCACTCAAATCGTAATCTGAGGGTCGCAGGTTCGAGTCCCCATCGCACCAAACACACTCGACCTTTCAGCCGTGGTGGCCTTACGATATGATGGTCAATCCTCCTAAAGTATAGCCCAAGAGTTGGCGGTGGGTGGTGATGACTAGCTGCCTTCCCTCTAGTCTTACACTGCTAAATTAAAGACGGCTAGCAAAGATAGCCCTCGTGTAGCTTTGCGCGAAGTTCAAACCAAACTTCATTTAATTTATAGTGGCGCCATATTCCAAAAGCAAAATTTTATAATATAAATCAGTTACTGCCACACAACGGCAGCTGTGTTTATATAATTAATCTAAATTCTTCTGTACTGAAATTAGTGTACTCTCTTTTTAAGTCGAACAAAATCGCTCATTTCCCAAAACAATCTGCAAGTTTAAGATCCAACAAAAAAAACTTAATACCATAGTTTTTCTGACAACTTCTGTCTCAAAATAAGAAAGTAAATATTGTACCAGTGCAGTAAATAAATTACAACCTAGTTAGATAGGAACAGATGTCATCATTCTTGTTCTGCCTTCTGATGATGTTAAAAGAATACGTATCTTTATTTCAGCAATAGAGATACTGACGAGGACTACCAGCGAGATGACTTTAAAATCCCCAAAGACACAGTCATACAGATCCCTGTTTGGCACCTCCATCACGATCCAGAGATCTGGTCTGAGCCATACGAGTTTAAGCCTGAGAGGTAAACACTAAATAGCTAATACATACCCATAACTTTGTGTTATTTTTACAGATTTATTAAATGTTTCTTCCGAAATATTTGTTTTACTCTGCACAAAGAACTATGAACATGTGTAATGTGAAACGAAAGTGTTATAATGTCATGATTTGCAGGTTTCTGCCCGAAAATAAGAAGGATATCCACCCTATGGCCTATCAACCGTTTGGATCTGGACCGCGAAACTGTGTTGGCATGAGAATGGCGCAATTGGAAGCCAAACTAGTTTTGGCCAGATTCCTGCGCGCATACAAGATAGTTCCTTCTGAGAAGACGGAAATCGTGAGTTTAACGTTGTGAAATATTCTCGAGTGAAAGACAAAAGTTTATTCACAACCATAGTTATATGTAAATTATAATTTTTCTTACAAATGATGAAAAGAGAAAATTAAGATAAAATCCCAACTGTATAAATTAATATAAAATAAGTATAAACAATATACATTATTTCTGATCAGTTTTCAGAGATATTTTTATTTGTTAGTCATTGAAACTTGTTCTTGTCTTTCAGGGAGATATACAATATAACGTTAAGTTCCTAACCATTGGTCCAGTACATGGCATTCACGTGAAAGTAGTGCCTGTCTAGTGGTGGCCTCTTGTGAAATGAAATATTCATATAAATAATAGTGTCTTAATTACACAAATTTATCAGCTGATTTAAACACATTGATATTATTAACTCTATTCTTGTGAATAATAAATTCTGACTGAAAGTGAGTTTCTGTGTTGTTAACTTGAAGTGTAATAATACAAGTAAAATAAATTGAATGATGTTACGAATGTTCTTGTTTTAATAGTTGGTTGATTTGTAATACACTGGAAACACAGGTTTGATATTCTCAACTTTGTTTGTAATGCGATTATTTACTCTTTCGTAATACTGCGTATAAAACGTGGGTAAATTTTAAAAGTTTCAGAAAGGTATTCAGCGAATAAGTTGGTTTCTTCACTCAAGTATTTATGTAATTACTCTAAAAAAAGTAGATGGGATTTTTGCTTAGAAATGACAATTAAAGAGCAAAATTTGCGTTATTTGTTTACTTATTGCTGTTTAACAGTGATATATGTTTAAACTGTGGGTTTCATATTCTTTACCAAACATCTTTCTGTTTGTTTGTTTTTTTACGAGAATCGTGGAAAAATTTGCTAACTGCGATAAGACACTGGAATTTTTTAAAGATAAAAATGATTCAAATTGTATAGATAGTTGAGAACCTGTTAATAAAAATATATAAGTTCTATAGTTTATATAAAGTACAGGTAGAATTGAAATGCTGATGTTAAGAGGTTGTTTCAAACAAGTATTCTACACTGCGAACATTTACAAAAATGAAATGTTACTTTGTTAATAGCATTTAAAATACTTGAATTTTAAAGACAACAATCCTAAAACCTGGAAATGTTGTCTGTCTAGATTTACAATGTGTTAGTTTGATTTACTGAATTTTGCACAAATCAACTCGAGGTCTGTCTGCGCTACCCGTACCATTAGCTTCTCAACCATTTTCACTTCCAACGAACAGAAGAACGAAACATCACGTTATAACGACTCCAAGTTATAAAGATCAAGTACATTTGGTGACAGGTTTCGAACATACGATCCATCTGCACATATTACGAGCAGAGCGCTTAAACCAGAAGACTACACCAAGCACCCATTATTATTAACCTATTAATATTATATTGTTCTTTATTAATAAACTCTGTAAATAATGCAGTGAAATTACAGCACTTTTTCTTTCACATAATAAATCAAATAGTTATCACTTTTCTGTGTAGCCTTTTCTACAGTGTATTAACCTTATTAACACAACACAAAAAGTTGGGTACAAAACACAAAATGATGTGTTCTTCATTTCAAATTGTGTTATGTGGTTTTTTATAGAAACATTTTATTAACATATCAAGACACAATTGATACTGGCGAACAGTACAGTATTAGATTTTAAAACTCTACGTTAATAAACTACAAAACTATACTAGTAAATTTCATACACTTAATTACTTGGAATAACACCTAGAGATTTAAAGTGTTGTTTGAATTTCGCGCAAAGCTGCACGAGGGCTATCTACGCTAGCCGTCCCTACTTTAGCAGTGTAAGACTAAAGAGGAAGCAATTAGTAATCACCGCCCACCACCAACTCTTGGGATACTCTTTTACCAACCAATAGTGGAATTGACCGCCACATTATGACGCCCCCACGGCTGACAGGGCGAGCATGTTTGGCGCGACGGGGATTCGAACCCGCGACTTTCAGATTACCAGTCGAACGCCTTAACCCACGTGACGAATACATATAAGATAACTGGTTAATAATAAACCAAGAACCCAATCTGAGTACATGAAATGGTTCTCCCTGGGTGGCAAAAATACATTCAACGAATAAAGTGACATTTAGGATTTTATTAACTTAATTCTGCTTCTTTCCTATGAAGCTTAACAGCGTTTTGTTGGTTTATCATAAGACTATTTGTATTTTCACATTTGGCGTTAAATTAGATGGAGGAAAACTTAGTTTTATAAAAAATATATAGCGCCCCCTGAAAAATAAAATTACAACCTTACATTGTTTTGTTCTTGTAATGTTGAAAATAAAATTGGATTATCTAATTACATCAGTGTATGTGTTACCAGTGGATAATATTCATTAGCTACTTTCCATTTAGTATGTTCGATTCTCTTCGGTGAATTCAGCAGATAGCCCGATGTGGCTTTGTTATAAGAAACACACACACACACCTTCTAGTGTGTCACAGTAAAGTCATGGTGGACTGTCGTGGATAGTTATGTTATCAAAACACGAGAAGGTCCAATTAGTTTTGCTGTTAATCCAAATTTGTTTCGAATTCAAGGACAGCACGTGGAACACCTTCTGTAAAAATTCCTTGAAGTGTCTATGGTTCCAGACCTTGTATTTTTTTCAACACCCTATCCTGTTATCAAATATTATAAGATTGAATTTAAAGGTCATTGCATACGTTTCATGTTTGGGTTAGCTTTTTTTTACAGTAAATATATTGATCTTTTTTCCAATGCACTCATTAACGTCTTTTTACTAGAAAGACTCAATTATAACAGTGAAAAACCATTAACATCAGTCATATATATGAAAATTATCAAAATCAAGTCACGTAAAGCAATGTGTCCACATGATGGTTCCCCCTGTAATCACTTATACAAAATATTTTATGTATGTTTTATCTACTTTTTAGTATAAAAACTCTACCTTTCACTAGATTTATCGTCAAGTGGGTACTGTTCAATGATGAAACGAAACATTTAACGTATTGTAATACCAAGTGGATACTAAATCTTAATATAATATTTAACGTATTGTAATACCAAGTGCATACTAAATCTTAATATAATATTTAACGTATTGTAATACCAAGTGGATACTAAATCTTAACATAATATTTAACGTATTGTAATACCAAGTGGATACTGAATCTTAATATAATATTTAACGTATTGTAATACCAAGTGGATACTAAATCTTAATATAATAAACCAAATTAAATTAAATAGGAGAAAATACTTTAATTTGCAGGATACAAAATCTTTCTATAATCAAACTTTAGAAAACCTATCAAAAATAAAACTTGACTGTTGTTGATAACCAAAACTACATCTATAAATCATTTACAACTAAAATATTTATACGTAAACACAAAGTAAGCGAAATAAGGTTTAAAGTTAGCCTAAGTATATTTTTATTTGGAAATTACCCACCGTATTTTTACATTAAAGTTAACAAAGTATTTTTATTCGAAAGTTAACCAATGTATTTTTGATTTAAAGTTAGTCAATGCATTTTTATTATAAAGTTAGCATGTTATTAGAGGATAACACACGTTAATTTGTTTTGATGCACATAGTATGTGTATATTATGTGTATATTAGATAAAAACCCTGGTTATCATAACTTGTGTTCTTGAACTAGTCATCTGTATCTAATATTAAAAATTGTAACTTTCACTGTGTTAAACAAGATCAGGTTTTCTATTCTCAACCTTAACTACCCACGATAGTCCACCTATTAAAATCAAGTACACTGCTTACAAACTAATATATGTGATACTCCAGTTTTAACTAGAAACACAAATAACACATGATTATCACATAATTTTGAACCAAATATTTACATTGATTTTATTTGCATCTTGCGGCACATCTTACAATAACAATGGTTTTGAAAAATTAAATTCCAGCCACGACATTTTAATTTACCAAAGATAGCGCTAATTTGATTGCCACCTATTGACAGATATAAAAAGCATTAAAATTTGTATTTCTAACCAAACCAAAACAATGGTTTTGAAAAATTAAATTCCAGCCACGACATTTTAATTTACCAAAGATAGCGAACTAATTTGATTGCCACCTATTGACAGATATAAAAAGCATTAAAATTTGTATTTCTAACCAAACCTGTCTTGATGTTTTTTCTACCTGCAAAAATACCACTAAGAATTAAAATGAATATTTTAATTCTATTTTCAGATTAACATGGAGACAATTGAAGATGGACTCGTTCCTCCTAGATGATGCATGTACCCCTGAGCAATGGACCAACGTTAAGAGGACACTTATAGAACTCACGCTTTCTTCATACAATCAGACATATGTATCACTGACCCAGGTCGTTGACAATTAATAGGGAGGACACAATACGAATTCTAGGCCGTGAATTATGGTACCACACATGTTCACACAGCTACCAAACTCGGATTCAGTAAAGAAAAGGAACGTTATTGAGATAAGGTTTGCTATAAAATAAGAAAGTAGAGTTAGATAAATTCACACACAAATTTCTATTTCACAAAGCCACCAATTATTAAAAGAATCGGGGTATTTAATACAAAGAAATGTAAGTTTTTTATTTCGTTCATTAAAGTCTAACTGTAAATATTTTATTCGTATGTAAAAAAAGACCCTCAATTCATCACGTAAAATGTACTGCCAGGTCGTGTAGAAAAGAACAATTACTTTTAATAAAAGAAATTATCGATTATCATAAATAGAAATGATAAATTCAACTTTTTTGACTATATATCGGTTACTTATTTAGATTATATTATACAAATTTGTATCTAGTAAAAGATCAGAATAATAACGTTGTTAATAATTAAAGAAGGATATAAGCCACTTTTTATTTCAGAAACATAATAATTTCTCAATGATTACTTTAGACAATATTTAAAAAACGATATTATTTAAAGGCTCTATCAGAAAACCGTTTCAGTTCAATCTTTTAACATCTGTATCGATCAGTGCAAAGAAAAATATGCAGCATATATTAAACATATATGAGTGGAGAAACATAACATTGGTTCACTGTTATCAGTGTTTACTTTCATGTCACTTCAGTTTAACTATGTCAAAGTCAGTTATAACATGCTGTCTGAAATCTTTGATGTAAATTGGATGTGTAAAATATGGTTTTCATCTATTCCTGAGAAAACTACATACAATGACTACACGTATGTCATACTGAAGTTTCTGACTGTGTTAGATTTCTTCAAAGTACTTTATTTACAATATTATTGTTAGAATTAGGAAGTAAAACAATTTTTTTATATTTTTTCATGATTTATCCTTCACTCTATCAAATGGATAATTGAGCTGTATATTAAATAGAAAATTTTCACTTGTTTGAAGAACAGTTCTTCCTATTTATTGTAGATAACATTAAATATTCACTCTATTCTGACAGCCATGTTTTTGGTTTTTTTTTTATACAATAGCAGATAACTTATACAGAAGAACGACTTAATAAACAAATCAATAATTGTTAGATATATTTAAGTTGGCATATTGTTATCTAGAAATAACTTAAACATTGCAGTCCTTTATTTTTATCATGTGTATACTTTAAATAGTAGATGTGATACGTTACTTTTAGTTTTTCTAAAGACTTGGTGATTCTCTAAATGTATCCTTTGATTCCTAATCTTGTATTAATGTGGGATTTGTGCATCGAAATTCTAATATGTTTCATTTACAATAGAATGGTCTAATTAAATATGAAATCTGTAAAACGTCGTGACACGTGCACATTGACCAGCTCGTGATAGAGTATTGAAGTAATTTATCATTTTAATTAATATAATATTATTTATATGAGAAAGAAAACTAAAACATACAGAATGCATACTTGTGGAACCTTTGATGTGATAGAAATAATAACTTCTACACAATTTCTTGTTCCTTCTGAAATTCTTTATGTATTTCATTGTTGGATTCTTCAGTAGTAGATGTACGTTATTGTTTTCAAGTGAGTCTTTAAGATATTGGTATTTTTCTAAATACAGGTTTCGATACATTTTGTCACATTGCTTACTGATTAGTGACTAGACTTTACCATTTTTATCCTTACTAACAACAATAGAACTCATGTTTACGTTTACAGTAACAGAGTTCTGAACACTGAGGATGAACGCATTTGTAACTTTCGTTTTCCTTAAATTTGAAGGTTTGCATTTTCACTGTTAAGAAAACACGTTGCCTGATCTAAGAAAAGGAAAATTCTAAAAATTTTCAATAAACTGACCCCTACAATAGCTCCTTTTATTATACGATACTATTTTAAACCAACTAAAATTCAAATTCTATAGAGAGGAAAATTTAAGACAATTAATAAAATTTAAATTAAAATAGATTCCAAACTGCTATCTAAGTCAGTTGAAATGACTGTATATACATTTACATATATAAAGTGCTGGCCAAAATCTTAAGGCCAATGAACATAAAGAAAAGATATGCATTTTACGTTGTTAGACTGAACCACTTATATAGGTAGAGCTTTGAAAAAGGAAAATAAAAAAACTTTTAGCATTTAATAGTGAAAATGTGAACATTATGAAATTAGCCTAAATACCAGCTGGTCAAAAGCTTGAGACAATACTGAAACGAAGCGTTAATTGGTAAACACGTAACGAAATTTAGTCATTTGTGTTCAAGCATTAGCGTTGTCAACATCACCCACTGACATCTCCAGTGTTACATTTAGTAAAAACATGGCAAAGGCGAAAAAGTTGACAGAGTTTTAACGTGGCAGAATTGTCGAGCTGCAAAAGAAATGTCTCTATCATCGTGCCATCGCTGGTGAGATTGGGCGAAGTAAAACTCCGGTTGCAAATTTCTGAAAACACTAAAGTGGTTGACCCAAGAAAATTTCGCCAGCGTTGAGCAGAAGGTTTCGACGAGTTGTCGGGCAAGACATCAGCCGATCGTTAAACCATATTTAGGCCTTTACAGACGCAAAATGCAGCTTAAGAACAATAAGACGGCATCTACGAGGGAAAGGCTTTAAAAACCGTAACCATCTTCAAAGGCCACGTCTCCTTCCACACCACAAAACACCTCGGTTATATTTTGCTGAGAAGCACCAAACATGGGACATAGAAAAGTGGACGAAGGTTTTGTTCTCTGATGAGAAAAAAGTTAACCTGGAACGTCCAGATGGCTTTCAACGTTACTTGCACAATAAGGATATTCCACCGGAGACATTTTCTACACGTCACAGTGGAGGAGGTTCCATCATGATCTGGGGGACTTTCTCCTTCCATGGAACAATGGAGCTTTAGGTTATACATGAGCGTCAAACAGCGGCTAGCTAGCTACATTGGCATGTTGGAGAGAGCATCCATTGACTGAAAGCCCTCGCTCGTGTGGAAATGACAGGATCTTTCAGCAGGACAACACTGCAATTTACAATGCCCGCAAGACAAAGGACTTTTCATGGCGAATAACGTGATTCTTTTGGACTATCCAGCGTGTTCGCCGGAACTGAAACCCATTGAAAATGTTTGGGGGTGGATGGCAAGGAAAGTCTATAAAAATGGACGTCAATTCCAAACATTGCATGATCTTTGTGAAGCCATCTTCATCACTTGAAATAATATTGCAGCCAGCCTTCTGCAAACGCTTATATCGACCATGCCAAAGCGAATGTTTGCAGTTATTTGCAATGACGGCCGTGCAAATCACAACTCAGACATCTTGCTGGGCATTTTCTACCCTGTTTAGGACTTCTTTTTGGTATAGTCTCAAACCTTTGACCAGCTAGTATTTAGGCTAATTTCATAGTGTTCACATTTTACCTATTAAATGCTAAAAATGTTTTTTATTTTTATTTTCCCTTTTATTATTTTCATCTTTCAAGCTCTACTCAAATAAGTAGTTGAGTCTAACAACGCAAAATGCATATTTTTTCTTTATGTTTATTGTCCTCAAGATATTGGCCAGTGGTGTATCTTAATATAACTAAATAAATATAAATATATTTATATTACATGCTCAAGAATAGTCGACACTTTCGCAAACCTTGTTAAATTCTGCCAGTTTATCTACCAATATTCTTGTAGTATATTCTATATGTGTCCTAAAACATTAATATTATTTACTCACGTAGTGACGTTGGAGGGGATTTGATTTACTTATTTTAGCTGAAAACACGATGTAGTTTATTATTCTGATGATAAGTTTAAGGACGATTCGAAATTCTACTTGGTCATAAACGAAACACAATGAAGTCTTGAATTTTTGTTGTTATTTTTATGTTTAACACACTTACACTGAGTTTACATATTTTGGAATAAGTGCAATGTACTAAGATTAACATTTATAAGTTTTGAACACCTGTTTTTGAAACTAAACCTGAAATAATACAAAAATCGTGTTTAATTTTTTTCTCAATTAATGAAATTACAAGAAATAATAATAACAATGATTTGTTAAAAATATGAATAACATAAAAAAATAATCAATTCTCAAGTTTATGAGAAAAAGAAATAAATAAACGATTTTCACTATTTCCCGATCATATCGTCATAAGTTTATCAAATTATACTTTAAATTATTTAGAAAAGAAAATATTGTCTTGGTAAATAAGATTTGCTCTTATTTCTAAAGGCGAAAGTTTCATGGTTAGTGACTCTGGTTTGAGCGTATTTTAAAGAATCTTATGGATTATGAAATTTAGCCATTGACACAGATAAACTTTTCATAATATGAACATTTCAAGCGTCTGATATGTCTCTTATGTTCTCTTCCCATTATCGGCAGTAGAGCAGTAGTGGTAACACACGTTTATTAAATAGGTTCTCCTATGGAATATTTCAAAATAACCGATATTTTAGGTTAATTCTTAAGTAGCTGCAAAAAATAAATGTGTCTGATTTTATCTTTACTGTCCAGATGTTTTATTTCCTGATTTAAATGTATTGCTCGTTAAATGTGTCGTTTCTATTATCTTTCTTTGCATGATTATGTCTTTCTACACTTAATTTATTGTAAATATTCAATTTTGCCAGTATGCTTTCTTCAATCTTATTTTTATAATCCTTGTGACTTCAGTTAATATGAATCTTTTAAATTTTTTACTCTAGTCTTTTGTCTCTTATAGCCCTCAGGTAAAAAATCCTATGGCATGGACACATTGTTCTTACAAGTTCTAAATGTTTTGTAATGTAGATATACTGAATAATAGATATATAGCTGCTTAATAGTGTCTGAATAAGTAAAGTCATAGGTTAGATAATAACACGTTGGAACTAACCAGAAAATTCACATTTTAACTCAACTTTTATTTCAACTGAATTATACATTTCTAGTGCATTTTGTGGTACAATTTTAAAGAGACTTTTAAGCATATTGAATTGTAAGTTTCCCTACATTTACTTTGTTTTAATTCGACTTACCTCATTGGGGATCATCACGTTTTGTTCGTGGCTACAGCTGGCTGTGTGGAAACAATATTTATCTGGAAGTTTATCAATATTTATAAACCACATCAGCATTGTTATTCATACTTTTGTGACGTCAGAGAAGATTTATGCATTCTGTAAGCTAAAAAAAACCCAGCATGAAATAACTCAATAACTTCAAAGTAAGACATAAACATATTTGTTATTCTTGATTTTGGTTTTATTTAATCTTAAAAGGAACGCTGTTCCTAAGTAACCATGAAGAAGTACATCTAGTTTCATGATGTAATCTTGGTATCCGAGAATTTATTTTAATTTGTATAGATAAGAACTGTTTCCAGCTGTACACACTGACGTGCGTTTCGAAATAAATACAATTGATTAAAACTGGTTTACTTAAAAGCGTTCACTTCTGTAACATTATAATTAAAAGTCCTTTTAAAAGTGCTCATAATGGTGTTGTCAATTTTTATGACGTCACCAACTTTGAATAAGATAATTGGTCACAAGTCATGTATACAGTGAGACCTCAATCATTTACACTTTGTTATGACTCCAGTTAATATGAAATATTTACTTTTTCTACCCTAGTTATTTGTCTCTTATGATCCTTAAATAAAAAATTCTAGAAAGGTCTTTGCTTAAAATTTATTCTTTCAATGGATTATTTTAAACAATATAGGTATATTTGTAATATGACATAGGATGGGTAAATTAAGGACCTAACATTTCATGACTTCAAATATGAAGACGTCAGCTGCTCTTACAAGTTCTAAAGATATTGTAAGATAGATGTACTGAAGAATTATTAAGTTATTTGAAACCAACGTAGTTGCTGAATTCTGTGTGAATAACTAAAGTCACTTCTATTCATAGTAGCTCGTTGGAACTAACCATAAAGGTTATTAACATCACATTTTAACCCAACTTTTATTTCAACCGAAATTACACATTTCTAGTCGATTTTACCGTGCAATTTAAAAGAAACGTTTACACACATTGAATTTTAGGCTTCCATACATTTACCTTGTTTTAATTCGACTTATCTGGTTGGGGCTCATCACGTTATGTTTCTGACAACAGCTGGCTGTGTACAAGCATTTTTCATCTGGAAGCTCATCAACCTTTCCAAGGCTCCCTTAACTTTTCTATTCGTACTGTCATGACGTCAGTAAAACGTGCACATACCATGAATCACGAGAATAATTATGCTCTTTATAGGCTATAACACAGCAGGACGGGACACATAAACTTCAAATGTAAGAAATAAAAATATTTGTTTCTTTTATTTTGGTCTCATTTGATCTTGAAAGAGAACACTTTCTGGGACCCTGCCCAAATATTGTTTGTTTGTCCGGTTTTTCAATCTTGCGCAATGCTACACGAGTGTTATTTGCGTTAGCCGTCCCTAATTTAGCAGTTTAAGACTTGGAGGAATACAGCTAGTCATCACCACACACCGCCAACTGTTAGGCTACTTTTTAATACAGCAATATTTATTCATATCATTATAATCATTCCACATATCTACAATAGTTTTACTGATCTTTAATTATAATCATTATTTTTAATTATTATTTAAGAACTACGTTCTCTTTTAAACCCAAATTCCTCTTTCTTGGTTTTCTCTCTCTCTTTTAGGTTCTCTCTTTGTTTAATTTTTCTATTAATATTTTTCTCATTCACATAATCTGCGACCTTTCTCTCTTGTCTTGTCTGTTTACTTTTGTTACGTACAAAGTTTCTATGTACGAATATTTTGTTCTTTTAAACATCTGTTTTTATATTATTTTGGTGTTCCAGGTCTTTCTCCTTATTCTCTCCATTGTTTCATATCGATGCACTAATTGTTATATTGAACTGTAGTCTAAAGTGAAACTTTTCTTCACAAAATGTTTACACTACTGACACCACTAATATAACATTGGGTGTGTTCTACTGGGTTAATGAAACTATTGTGAATTACAGTACACGTAATAATAATGAATTAATTTATTTTTTCAATAACGTTTGCTGTATTCTAGATGTAGCAGCTGTCGCTGTAAATCACTGACCAACACTGAACTCAATGAATCATAAACTCAAGTATTCTTTCAATCTACACAGTATAGTAATGTTCTGAAAGTTACGTCTTCATTCATAAAAATAAGCTTACAAAAATAACAACGTGGGCCAGGTTTGGCCTATTATAAAGTAGTAGTACAACTGAATTAAGTCTTAGTTGTAGAATGAGAAAACAAAGATACTTCAGGTGAAAGTGTTTCAAGTTAAAGTCGGATGATAAATGAATAAATTATAGAAAAGTAAAGATAAAGATGGGTAATGTAAATGGCTTATAGTGATAGGTAAAATGTAATACATAACAAAACAAGCAAATTTACAATGAATAAAAGAAACGCTAATTAATACCTAGAGGTACTTTGAATACCTGTGTATTAAATACGCTCGATACATTCACGACTGTATGTGTATATGATATCAACACATGCACCTTTGTAAACAACAAAATTACAAAAAACACTCTAACCGCCAGGTGTCGCAGTCATATATTATAAAAAATATAGTGAAGAAACTACACCAAATAATAACCAGTAAAGATGATGTTGTTGGTCGTTACTGTTCTGTTGTTATTGGTGGTGACGTGGTTCAGGTAGGTGGTTTTACAGACAACTAGATAGAAACTGTTTTGTTAACAAAACCAAACTAAGGTGATGACACAATAGGAAAACATTAACCTAATTAGTGATTAAGTAGAAATTACTACCTGGTGAGATGAATGAAATAGATGGATCTATCGAGAATCAGAGGTTTCCTGGTTTATGTAGGTATTACATTGATTTTACAACAAATGTAAAAACGTATTTAGAATGTGAAACTTGAAGGGTTTTAATTATGAAACTAATACAGAAGTGAGATTTAAATATATTGATTTTTAATTTTCTAATTACATCTAGAAATATTAAAACACAATTTGAATGTTTCACTTGAAAGGCTCTACTTTAGCACATTTAAACATCACATAATTATTTTATCCTTAAAGTTTTTATTGTGATTCCAGTTAATACGAATGTTTTAATTTTTTACACCAGTTATTTGTTCCTTACGCCCCTCAAATAAATAATCCAAGAAAAACATCGTAATAACTTAAAAGTAAGACATAAACATATTTGTTACTCTTAATTTTGGTTTTATTTAAAGAGAACACTGTTGATGTGAGAACGTGAGGAAGTACACTAGTTTTATGAGGTTATCTTCGTACCCGAGGGTTTATTTTACTTTGTATGAATAAGAACTGTTTCCAACATTACCCATTAGTGTGCGTTTTGAAACAAATACAGCTGACTAAAACTGGTTTACTTGAAAGCTTTAACTTCTATAACATTATAATTAAAATTTCTATGACGTCACCAATTTTGAACAAGAAAATTTGTCACAAGTCATGTATACAGTGAGACCTCAATCATTTCCACTTTGTTGTGACTGCAGTTAATATTAAAGTCATAATTTGTTTACCCTAGTTATCTAACTATTCGTTGGCAAAAGAGTAGCCCAAGACTTGGCGGTGGGTGGTGAGGACTAGCTGCCTTCCCTCTATTCTTACACTGCTTTACGGGAAATTCAAAACCCAAAAAAACATATCGCGCTAAATAAAAAATTCTAGAAAGGCCTCTGCTTGTAATTTAGCATTTCAATGGATTATTTCAAACAATATACGAATATTTGCAACATGACATAGGATGGATAAATTGAGGACCTTCCATTTCATGATTGCAAATATGGCGACGTTTATTGTTCTTTCAAGCAAAAAGATACTGTAAGGTAGATGTACTGGCGAATTATTCAGTAGTTAGAAACCATTGTAGCTGATTAATTTAGTCTGAGTAAGTAAAGTAATTGGTTTTCGTAATTACTCTTTGGGACCAACCAAGAATATTATTTATTTGATATTTTAACTCAGCACTTTTTTATGTTGCCATGTTAGTTTAAAAGTAGAATATAGGCACATTGAATTGTAAGTTTCCATACATTTAACTTGTTTTAATTCGACTTATCTGGTTGAGAATCATCACGTTATGTTTGTAATAACAGCTGGATGTGTGCAAGTATTTGTTATTAAACTAGTAAGAGTGACGTAACAGTTTTGTCTTGTTCTACCACAGGTGGCGACAGAAGAAGTTGTCTTTCTTTCAAGACCTTGGCATTCCAGGACCAAAACCAAACCTTTTCTTTGGAAACTTGAGAGAATTTCAAACCAAGGTTTCGAAACAATATACTTAAATTCTAATATTTGAAACAAAATTCGAGAAAATCTATTATTCTAAATTTAAATGAAGTTTCTTAGAAGTTCAAAAAAGTTTAAAAAATCAACGAATTGGGAGTTTTGAGCTATCACATGAACATGTTTGGTTTCAGTTTTGTTTAAATATGAAATACAACAATTAAACCATTTTTACGACTTATAATGTTTCCTCTCAAGGTCTAAGTTTACAGAATAAGGATATTGGGATTTCAACATTTTTAAATCAAGTAAAATATTGTAAAAATGTAAAATGTGGGCTACGAAAAATAAGATATAATAATAATTCTTTCGATAGAAACATTACAAATAAATAGTTTAAACACGAAACGTGTGTAAAAGATCTGTTTACAATTAAACAAAAACAAGGACTTGTTTTAATAGACTCTACTTTGTAGAGTAAATTGTACTTGTACTACAGGATTAATAATTGTCAGTTTGTTGGCTCAAGCTTAATGATTCTCAGAAGTGTATTGGAAAGACAATTAGCTTTATCATAATTGTTTTCGATTACAGCGTTTGTTAAATTTTTACTTTATCTTCAACATACATAATTAATGTATATATTTTTCTCTCTATTAAAGGGTGCTATTAAATGTCATGAAGAATGGATAAAAAAGTATGGGAAGATTTGTGGGTAAGTTGTTTTACAGCTTTCAGAAAATGACCAAATTGTTAACGTGAATTTTTATTTATTTAAATGAGCGCCATCTATAGAACAGACGTTGAAACTTTTCTCTAACTTCATTCTGTTAAAGCGAGACTACATCAAGTACAAATATTATAGACAGGTTTACATTTATCTCTACAATAAAGACTATTGGTTCTTTCTGGGAAGTAACACGTATGAAACTGGACATGATATTATATATATTTGTTCTAGTCTGTTGTTTTACAAACATAAATAAAATATTAAGAACAACATAAATGTGTTTAATATGAGGCTATATCCAACAAATTGAAAGAAAAGGTAAAAAATATCTTATTTGTGTTACTAACAAACTAATCATATGTAACATAGCATTATCCGAGATAGATAAAGATAATATATAATATACTAATACACATTTCTATCAGATATTTGCTTGACCTTTGACCAATAGAGATCATGTCTTATGTAAATATCTTTATCAAACATCCTTACACAATGTTAAAAGACCCCAAACAAATTAGAAAAGGTCCTGTTTCACATATCTTCTTGAACATCTGTTACTAAACACTGCATAATTTATTTCCTAGATACTACTTCGGACGATTACCTATGATTATCGTAGCGGATTTGGACCTTTTGAGACAAATTCAAATCAGGGATTTCCAAAAGTTTACAAGTAGACCGGTAAGAAAGCGCCACCTATAAACTAATTTGAAAATCACAAGTTTATTTTACAAACAATGTTACACTTGTAACATTTTAAACAACAAGGGTGTTGAAAAATGACAGTCTATTATAAGGATAAAAATGTGTCAATAATTAAACCATAACACTAAAATAACTGACAATTTCCTTTCCATAACTAGTTCAGAATATTCTTAGAGAAATTAATCAGTTACTTTTTGATTAAGAATAAATATACAAAAATAAATATCTGTCCTTTCGACGTCACGGACATCGAAGCCAAACTCTAGTATTCTAAGTCTGCAGAAATACTTCTGTACTGTTGGGACACACACATGTTGCAAAGTCTAGTCTTGAATATTTTTCGCATTTTCCTACAGGTGTTATGCGTGAAAGTTTGATAAAAATCTAATATTATATGAAACATTATGCACCTGTCTGTCTGTCTTTCGGTAACGCAATGATGTCTTAGCAATATATTACGTACTTTAAGTAGTTTGGCTTCCTGTCAATTATAAGCAAATAGTCTACTATTGATTGAAAATTAAAGACATACTGGAGTAAAATATACAAAGAAATTGAATTTTTTGACAATTTGAAAAGATTTTTGTTTTGTTTTGTTTTTAATTTCGCGCATAGCTTCTCGACGGCTATCTTCGCTAGCCGGTCCTAATTTAGCAGTGTAAGACTAGAAAGAAGGCGGCTAGTCATCACCACACACCACCAACTCTTGGGCTACTTTTTTACTAACGAATAGTGGGGGTAACCGTAACATTATAACGTTCGAACCCGCGACCCTCTGTTACGAGTAGCACGCCTTAATACGCTTGACCATGCCGGGCCAATTTGAAAATATATCTTTGTTGAATTGTCAATTTACGACTGAAAGGACGTAAATATATTTTAGCAGACATTTTATGTAATGTATTGAAAGTTTATAAAAAGGTCTATCGTTAAGTCGTAGAACATTATTTATTGATGGTATTAAGTGTGGTGAAGTTTAGCCCTGATTCAACTAAACCAAAAGTGTACATAAGTTACAGTATTGATTTACCTCGTTATCAAATATAATTTGTTTTAACAAAGGCTTAACTAGAGTTAGGACTAAAACAAGTGAAATTGTGGATTTAAGTGTCTACTAAAATAATTCTTTTGTATTACTAAAGAAATGCGAATTAAAAGACTTACTGTTGTACTTTATTAATTTGGCCTCAGATGTAGTGAGGATCTCTGCTAGCATTTTTTTTTATTAAAACCAACAATAAACACACAGAAGAATGGAAGACACGAACCTATCCAAAATAGTTATTGCAGTCGTACATCTTACACGATCAGTGAATCACTTAGAAAAATGTCTACCAAACATCCATAAACATCATTAATTTTTGTTTCTCAATATGCCCCTATACTACTTTACGTCTGAGTGTTCAACGGTAGAAATGAGGGCTTATAATGCTGAAAATAAGGTTTTGGTACTCGTATTTGGTAGAACGCAGACAGCCCATTCTACAGTTCGCGCTTACAAGACACAAACCAAGACATTTATGAAACACTTTTCGACGAAACGTTGTTATTGAGTTAACAGTAAGTGGTGAATTAATGTTCTTTAACCTGTTGACTGTCAAGTATTTCAGCTGCTACAATACAACTCTAATGCTTCTTCATTTTGTAACTTTCTTCGTGACGCCTTTTTGGATAGAAAGTGAAACAATTTGTAAGTAGGTCAAATGCATGTATGGTGTTGACATCTAGCGTTGAAGTTAGGTATTTTGAGAACGAATTAACTCGTCCGTGGCACTGTGTTACCGATCGGCTTGGACGAGTTATCTCGTCTACGGCACTGAAGAGGTTAAAACAAATAGACTGTAGTAGGAATACTGTTATTAGAACAGGTTAAATCAGGGGTTTATGTGTATTTTCCCAGGTGAATCTGGTAATCTTACTGACTTAAAGCACTAAAACTGGAGTTAGATTCCCGGCGGAGGACAGAGAGCAGATAACCTGTCGAGAATCTTTATCCTAAAAACAAGAATTTTAATATTATAATTACTGATTATTAGTATAGTGAAATAAACAATAAGAATAATGATTTTAATGATACCAACGCCTTAAACAGTTTATTCATAAGACTGCTTATAATATTCTTTACTTTACTGTTTATTAGGTGAACTTTCAGACGGCCCGGCATGGTCAGGTGGGTTAAGGCGTTTGATTTGTCATCTGAGGGTCGCGGTTTTGAATCCCTCAACGCAACAAACTTGCTCGCTTTTTCACCGGTGGGGGCGTTATAATGTGACAGTCAATTCCACTATTCGTTTGTAAAAGAGTAGCCCGAGAGTTGGTGGTAGGTGGTGATGACTAGCTACCTTCTAGTCTTACACTGCTAAATTAGAGACGGCTTTGTGCAATAAACCAAGCTTCTCGACTATTTGTTACTTTCTTCTTTAAAATATTACAAATGTTGTCTTTGTGTAGTTTTCAGTAACTTTCATTTCAATCTTCATCTTTACTTTAGACGTGTTTTACTTAACTAAGCTGTTCTTATAATAGTTGTATTATTATAGTTACATTCTTATTATAGTTGTATAATTATAGTTGTATTCTTATGATAATTGTATTATTGTAGTTGTATTCTTATGATAGTTGTATTATTATGGTTATATTCTTATTATAGTTGTATTTCTATGATAGCTGTATTATTATAGTTGTGTTCTTATGATAGTTTTATTATTCTAGTTGTATTCTTATGATAGTTGTATTATTATAGTTGTATTCTTATGATAGTTGTATTATTATGATAATTTTATTATTATAGTTGTATTCTTATGATAGCTGTGTTATTATAGTTGTGTTCTTATGATAGTTTTATTATTCTAGTTGTATACTTATGATAGTTGTATCTCATCAACTGTTTAAACGTATAAAATCACGCTTATCTCCACAGATGTTAATCCCTGGATGTATTCAGCCAATTAAAGAATTTCAAGCACAATTTGTTTACAAACGTGGAAAACACTGGAAGGAAGTTCGTAGTCTCATCACTCCAACCTTCAGTTCCAGTAAGATGAAACAGGTAAGTATTATATTTAGTCTACAACTTAAACATTGTTTTAACACGATCTTGAAACAGTAACTATCGTCAGACACTTCTTACATACATCTATATTATCATCTTTTACACGTTTAAACAATACTGTAGAGATTACAGTGTGATAATACAATTTTAATTATAAATATAATTTTGATGGGAATAGCCTTAACAATATTAAGGAATAAATAGATTTATTTTTCTGGTTCATTTGTCCTTTAACTAATCCAACCTAAGTGTTGCTGCTCTAGAGGCAGGACAAAAGAAGAAAAAAATTATAGGTTGTATCTACAGAAATATTGAATATAAAATATTATAATATTATCGTAGACGTCACTGGTTAAAGAACATATAGTTATGTTTAGTTTCGGGATCCGTGACATAGATAGCACCATAAACTGATGAAACAAGAATATAAAACAGAGGATAGCTACTAAGATGACAAGTCGATAGAAATGGTGTCATTCGAGGTTAGGTCAAAATTTCTGACCTTGTTTTCTTGTAAAAAAAATAGCATAAGAGATGTAGAGGGCGTTCAGTTGAAGTCTTTATGATTGTTTAAAAAATGATAATTTTAATTTTTTTTCGTATTTAATGGTGAGAATGGTAAGATTACAGGACACGGATATACATTTGGTAAGATAGAAGTTATTTAACATAGCTTTATTTTTGTAACAAGATGGTTGGTCTTCGAACGGATTGCCTTCAAATGTGTTAGAAGCAATTACTTTAAGGGAGGTTGAGGGAAAGTTTGATTACTATTTGAATTATAGGTGATGACATCGAGTTTGTCAGTGTTTAGTTTAATTTAATAGGTAGGACAATCTAGATGGACCAGATGGTTCTTTGCTGCCTTTGATGCAATGTTACATAATTTAGGTTTAACGTTGATTAGTTTTACTTGAAATAAAATCAGGTTTGTAATTTTACAGATAATTTTACGTTAATATAGATATGTATAATTTTGTAATTATTATATTTATAAATAATTAATATAGTAAGGGTAATTCTATACATTTAATTTTAGAATTCTTGTAATTAATTATACAGTCTGCAATAAACTAATTTGGGTTTCAGATGACACCAATCTTGCAGAAATGTCTTGAGGTCCTAATGGAAAAAATTGCCCAAAAATCCCAAACAGAGGAAGACTTCGATATATACGAGATGTACCAAGAATTAACCGTTGATGTCATTGGTCAAACGGTTTTTGGAATCCAGACGAATGTCCAGCATAATCCAAACAATCCCTTTCTAACCAACTCCAGAGCTGTTGCCAACACTCAGACTTCCGGGTTCTTAATATTTTTATTACGTATGTTTGAGTTAGGTTTAATTTCGTTCAAAAGGTGAATTTTGGTTCTTTGTTTCCACCAGTCGTTTATTTTTCCAGTTTGTTTTCCAAAGTTAAATATATCCAATAAACAAGAGCCTGCTGTATTACAAACACATTTTCAAACAAAGATTAGAAACTGCAGAGTGTGTGACATCAATGTCTAATATACAATCAGCATAATAACTGAAAAATAGACTATCGAAAATAAAAGTATCGAATCCTCACATTTGCGGCAATTATTATTACACCTATACAGTACTAGTAATAAGAATACACCACACATATATATCGAATAACGATCTTAATTTAATTAATGTACTAATTAATTTCATTTTATCTTTATTCTTGTAAGATATCACAAAATATTTAACATTCCGTTAAGAATTTCTTAGCAAGCAATAACATGTGTTTGACTCTGTACGTGTTTCATAACTTCTATTGAGAGTTAACATAATTCATCCTTACTCTCAGTCTCTTCATAAGACAATATGAAATATCCATTGTTAAAAAATTAATAAAAGTATAGTTAATGTAACTGAATAATTCATAAATTACTTCGTAATCTCTAAATTTGATCTGAACCAAATTTTAATAAAACCTCAGATTTTACAATTGTAAAGTACACAATTCAAATACTGAAGATCCCATAATTCTTATTACGTTGGTCATTTTGTACGGAACAGGATACACAAGAGATGGGATTTTAAGAGGGAATGAGGATCTTGTAAGAATGAAACTTCGTTTTAAAAATGTATATCAGAACGCCTGGAATGGGTGTTATCACCTTCATTGTCAAGCAGAGAACAACGTTTCGACCTTCCGAGGTCATCTTCAGGTTAACCTAGGAAGGTTGAAACGTTGTCCTCTCCTTATCAATAATAATGTTAATACCCATACCAGCCGTTCTGAGATACATTTTATTTCAAATGGGTTTCTCGTCATAAAGAAAAAAACTCCGTTTTAACGCTTCTTGTGATTTACATAATGTCAAATTTTCAAGTTCTGAACAAAATTAAATTACTTCTGAGCGGAGCATAAGTTGAATGTTTTAATCTTTGTATGTAAATAATTGTTCATTTAGAAGTTTCAATGGAGATTTACTAAAAAACGACCTTGATTTTAGTGTGTTTTCCTGAGCTATATAGCATCCTTTATCCATTGCGAACACTGGTGGATTTCATATGGCATCAGATATTCTCAACTCCAGGAAGATCCTTAATCGAAGGAGTTACGAAAGTAATAGAGGAAAGACGACAAAATCCAGCTGTAAGAACGTTTCTGTCTTTCATCATATAGATAATAACTGTTACTTTTACTAAATATTCGGGAAGAGACAATTCCAAGTCAATTAGTCATAAACAACTCTAACTCTGAAGTGGTTTTTGAACTAATTTCATTTAAAGAACAGAGTTTATTATCATCATCAGATATCAATATCTACTGCATGTGATAAAACTGGACTTTTACTAAGTAGATCTGAGAACTGATACAATAATTTCGTGATGACAATAAATCCACTTGAAGTGAAAGTGTATCACAAGACGGCTGGTATGGGTGTTAAAACGTTTATTAAAATAAAGTAAAGAACAGCGTTTCCACCTTCTTAGGTCATCTTTAGGTTAACAAAGAGAGTTTTCAACTGACCGTTGCCGGGCACATGTGTTAGGAAGGAAAGTGTGAATGGTTGCATAATTGTAGGGGGCGCTACAGTATATGTTGGGTTATTAATTAGTATAGGTAGAAAGGTGTTCCTTTATATTGGTTTAATTTTGGTTTTGGCTCAACATGGCCAAGTGGGTTAAGGCGTTAAATTCGTAATCTGAGGGTCGCGGGTTCGAATCCCCGTCGCACCAAACATGCTCCCCCTTTTAGCAGTGGGGGCGTTATAATGTGACGGTCAATACCACTATTCGTTGGTAAAAGACTAGCCCATCACTAGGCGGGGGTTGGTGATGATTAGCTGCCTTCCTTCTTGTCTTACACTGCTAAATTAGGGACCGCTAGCACAAACAGCGCTGGTGTAGCTTTGCCCGAAATTTAAAAAAAAAAATTGTTTGAGTTATTTAGTACAGCTTCTTTGGTTTAGTTTATATTTCTTTCTTTACTTAGTGCGTGAGTGTTCTCTATGGTTATGTTTATTTGATTTGTAGTGTTCAAAAACGTGTGAAGGTATTATTATTGTGTTCTTCATACTGGTTTCCATTTTCCTGCTTGTTTCTCCAATATTGAAGTCGTGACAGTTGTTGCATTTTTTATAAATAATGTTTGTGTTCTATTTGTCAATGTAGTTTTACATGGTATGTACTTTATTTTTGTACCTGGTTTTGAATACATTGGGTGTTTAGTGGAATGTTGTGTTTTGTTATAAGTTTTTTTCTAAATGTTGGTTATTTTTCGCTGATGTCGGGAACATATGATATGCAACAGTATAAGGTTTTGTATCTTGTTGTATATTGGGATTTATTGTTTGTTTGTTGTTGGTCTAGGTGTGTGAGTATAATTTCTTTAACAGTTTTTTTTAGGAAATTTGTTGATGTTGATGAAGTGTTGTTTTATTTTGTTTATTTCATCGTTAATTTTATCATGTGAACACAGTTTTCTGGCTGTGTTTATTTGGTTTCTTCATATGTTCAGTTTTTCTTTTGTTTCATGGACGTTTATTGAGTAGACCTGAAAGTTATACAATAATTTTAAGCCTGAACGACGTGTTATGTTTATATCAGTTAAGTGTCATGTTAAGAAATCCGTAAGGTTTGATTTACTTATCTGAAATTATTCTGTTCTATATTGAAAATATGAAATGTTTTTTTATCAGTATCGAACCTCTAATGTTGTATGATTCGATCCGCAGCCTAACACACTAGACACGAGGTCATACTTGGTTTAAGTGTAGGACAAGTTAATATAACACTATGTAACAAAATTGTTACTTTTTCCTGTTCCTGGGCAGAAAGTGCTATTTCCTAATTGCTTATGCCTGAAGTAAACGGAAAAGACCTATTTTTCTCTTCAAACTTTGCTTTTGTGACCTGGGTAATGAAATTTTTAAATGTACCCATTTTCCAGAACATTCCAGGCAGATTCAGTGCTGAGTTGGTGATAGAGAATTTTCAAGAACTTTCTAGAATGTTATAGAACTTACAAGAATTTTCAAGAATGAAAGTATGCAAGTCACAAATCAAAGGAAACGTCACCGATATTTTCAAACATCTTCATTCGTCAAAATGAACTCTGCTTTTGCCACAATGTATCCGGTTTGTTTGAGGCAATTGGAATCAGAACAAATGGCAACTCTTCATTGACAGCCCATCCTGAAGCTTTAAAGCTGTGCTGCTTAACCACGGGAATAAGTATCCGTTTCTATCCCTGGCTCATTCGGTGTACCTCAAAGATGAATACAACAGTGTCAAGATCTTGCTAGAAGCCTTGAAGTATGATGACTATGGCTGGGAGGTTATCGGAGACATCAAAATGGTGGTATTCTTGATGGGTCTCCAAGGAGGCTTTAAAAGTTTTACTGTTATCTTTGCCTTTGGGACAGCAGGGACACCGCAGCGCATTACAACAGAAAGCACTGGCCACAACGGACCAAGTTCTCTGTGAGGAGGCACAATGTCAAGTGTGAGCCACGAGTGTCCCTCCAGAAGGTGTTGTTTCCACCATTGCACATAAAATTGGGTCTCATGAAACAATTTGTCACAGCTCTTGATAAGGAGTCTGCAGCCTTCAAGAACCTTCGTGACTTTTTCCCTAAGCTGTCTGAGGCAAAGGTCAAAGCTGGTGTCTTCGTTGGACCACAAATAAAGATCCTGGAGTGCACAGAATTCCTCAAGAAGCTCAGTAGGAAGGAAAAAACTTGGGGCAGGTTTGTCGCAGTGGTTCGGAGCTTCTTGAGCAATCACAAGGCAGAAAATTATGTGGAACTGCTTGAGGCTCTGGTGAGAACTACGGCAGAATTGGCTGCAGAATATCCCTGAAAGCCTAAATACTCAGAGGAGCAAGGCAAGCGTTCAACCATGATATACTAGACTTTGGACGCCGCTACCAAGGATCGGATAACGAAAACATGATGGGAGGCTATATTTGGAGGCTGATACTTGAAAGTGATTTACATTACAATCGTAAATCTCGAGAAACTACTCACTTCTAAACATATTTGTATAACTTTAGCATAAATACATGTATATCTTGATTCATATGTTGTTTTATTCAGACCTTAAGTAAATGAAAATGTGCAAATTTGCCTGTTTTTTACATAGAAAATTGGTTAATATCAAAATTTCATTACCCAGGTCACAAAAGCAAAGTTTGAAGCGAATAATGGCCATTTTCTGTACTTTTACAACAAAAGCAATTAAGAAATAATACATACTATCTGGGAACAAAATTTGTGATACATTCAGAAAATCAGTTGTCAACAACTCTAAAAACTGCATGAATAACAAACGGATTCAATAAAATACTGGTATTGGACATTTACGTGTTTCTTTCTGATGACAAATGTAAAACTGGATCTATCAAAAATATATTCGATAACAAAATAATGTCTGATGTTTAATTAATTTCATTTAATTAATTGATAAATAAAAATGTATTCAATAAAATATTACTGTTTAAATATGTATTTTAATGGTGTTGTTTTGAATTAAGCACAAAGCTACGCAATGGGCTATCTGTGCTCTGCCCACTAAGAAACTCGGTTATTAGCGTTGTTAGTCCGAAGACATACCGCAGAGCCACTGGGGGGTTATTTTAATGACAAATGTAAGTTGCACTCGTAATGAAAAACGAACTATAGCACCTTGATACAATAATTAGGAAGTTATTGTTAGATATTTTCGAAACTTGGAATTATTCACTATGTCAAAATGAATACAACTAAGATAAACACATATTTTATGTTTCATAACTTAGTAATTCTCCTACAAATAACATTCGTATTTTACTGCAAAATCGTTTTATTGGTTAATCACCATGTTATGTATATATAAATGTTTTCTCTTTTTTTAGCTTCAAAGATCTGATCTTCTGCAGATGATGTTGGATGCTCGAATGGCTAAAGAAGACATTGAAAATGTCACTGCTAAACACTTGACAGCTGGTGTAGACGAGCCAACAAAAGATGTTTCTAATGATGAGAAAGGTGAACATAAAAATAACACATTTCAAAGATTAAAAACAAACTACATTCTTAAATTACCTACAATAATGACGAAGACACGAGTGTCTGTGAAACAGTTTTCACTCAAAACTACATTTAATGTTATAGTCTAGTAACGTCAGTTTATCGGATTGTTACATCGATGTAAAATTACATGTGAATTTCAGGTTGTTGACTGAATATATATATATATATGAATTTAACGTATATTTAATTATATAAAAGTGCAATTAGGAACCTGGTAACAGTTTTGTAGGTCAGAGGTTTACTTCACCCTCGTTTTACGAGAAATTGGTCAAGCATAATATCTACTGTTTCATAAGATAATTATTATTCTACAGAACATCACTTGGAACTGTGACGTTGTAATTTGATTCTGATACCCTTCTGTTCTCTACCTTTTAACAAACTGTAGATATTTACAAAACATTTGAAACTTCGATTTATTTGTAAATATCATATGTTTACATCTTTACTTATTCCACTGATCGTGAACCAAAACTCTCTTGATTTTTTTTTTGTTTACTTTGTCTCGGAAGTGGTTATTCAGCAACTAAAAGTCCATCCAGACCAGGTCATGTTACTATATTTTACCTGTATTTCGTTGTATACACGTTTGTCCATTTATTTGATTAGACAAGAAGAAACAGATGAAGTTTAGTACAGATGTGGAAATTAAAGCAAATTGTATCACTTTCTTATTGGCTGGGTAAGTCTCTTGCTCACCTATTATGGTAAGTACAACATTTATGTAAATTTACTGTACTTACACTATATAGTATGTGTATGGTTAACTGTATTATAAAAGAAGCAAGTGACGTGTTTTTTTAGCACTGTATGTAAAAAATATCTTTCAAATATTCATATTTGTCTAATGATGACATATCCCAGTCAACAACACTGGTAAACTTGAGTAACAATGAAAGTCTTTATAACATTCTGTAAAATTGACGGAATGAAGTTCATACACCAACTGTGAAAGTAGTAGCAAGCAAAGGGAGCTTCATTGTGGAGTGTTTTCGTTTTGGTTTCTTTTGAATTTCGCGCAAAGCTACATGAGCGCCATCTGCGCTCGCCGTCCCTAATTTAGAAGTGTAAGACTCGAGGGATGGCAGCTAGTCATCATCACCCATCGCCAACGCTTGGGCTACTCTTTTACCAACGAATAGTGAGATTAACTGTCACTATATAACGCTCCTGCGGCTGAAAGGACTAGCATGTTTTGTGTTACGGGGATTCGAAGTCGCGACCTTGTGATTACGAGTCAAGTGCCATAACCACCAGTCCATGCCGGACCATGTTGTGGAGTGATGACTGTTACTATGATAACTACTTCCTTGTACTCTCATCGGATTGGCTGTTGAAACCAGTTTGTTCGTTTGTTTTACTTTTGTTTTCTATGTGCGGAAGGATGAGGAATTGTAGTGATATTTAAGTCTTAACAAAATTCTCCGTTTGTATCTGTTCAATAAGGTTATATGTGCTTCTGTGTTTTCTCATAGCAAAGCTACATCGAACTATCTGCTGAGCCCAACGAGAAGAATCGAACCTTTAATTTTAGCGTTGTAAATCCGTAGGCTTACCGCTGTACTGGCAGTGAGCATGAGGTTACGATTCTGTAAAATTATTATTATTTGAATATTCAAAATGTTTATGCCGCGTTTCTACTTATTACACATAAATAATAGATACAAAATATGTTTCTCAGTTTTCTTTAATTCAACAGCTATGAAACAACAAGTACAGCTCTCGCTTTCACAACCCATATACTGGTCAACCGACAAGATGTCCAGGAAAAGATTCGTGAAGAACTAAACGATGTCATAGGACAAGATGTAAGACCTGAATTTTATTTGTATCTAACATATAAAGTAGAATTCTGGACTAAAATCTTCAATAATTTCAGTTTTAAAACCTTTTCAATAGATTGTTATTCTCAAGTGTTTGAAAAAGTTTGTAGCCAATTTATTGTAAATACATTTTTAACGTGATTTCCAACCGATATATTATTTATTTCATTTCTTTCTTAATACTTTTTTTTAGGGTGTCTTAGATTACAACACAGTGAACAAACTGCAATATTTAGACCAAGTTTTCTCAGAATCTCTGCGACTGTATCCGCCAATTATCACGTGAGTTTGTTCTTCATTCAGTTCAATATGGCGCCCTTTACCAAAACCAACATCTTTGTAAAATACCACACAAAACATTCGCTTCCAAACATGTGAAGCTGTGTTTATAAATAATCTAAGTTATTTTGTACTGAAACTGGTGTACTCATTTTAATTCACGTAAATAACTTACTACAAAAATATGCTAGTTTTTTTTATATTCATGTCAGTACTTTAGTACAAAAAAGGATACTTAAGATACAATGTTTAAAAAATATTGTCTCATATAATTTTTAGTGAAATTAACGTTTTCTCAAAGATGAGGCAAAAATTACGGACAAAATATTTTACCAATTTCCAAAATTTTCAGAAGTGAATTAAAGATGTCATAATTATTTATCGATACCTTTACCAGTGAAAACATGTGAGGATTTCCTCGATTCAATTTGAAAGAGATGCTATTCTATTGGATAGTGATAATTATCTTCCACTACCTCCTGACGATGCTAAACGAGCAATGAGACAAGGAAAACAAGTCTTTTTATTTTTTATAGGTTTATCAACAGAGTTTCTGACGAGGATTACCAGCTAGGTGATTTTAAAATCCCCAAAGACACTACCATACAGGTCCCTGTTTGGTATTTCCATCACGATCCAGAGATCTGGTCTGAGCCATACGAGTTTAAACCTGAGAGGTAAACACTAAATAGCTAATACATACTTATAACTTTGTGTTACTTTTACAGATTTATTAATATTTTTCTGCGAAAACATTTCTTTATTTTGGAGAAAGAATTATGAACATGTATAATTTGAAACTCAATTGTCATAATGTCATGATATACAGGTTTCTCCCTGAAAATAAGAAGGATATCCACCCTATGGCCTATCAAGCGTTTGGATCTGGACCGCGAAACTGTGTTGGTATGAGAATGGGGCAACTACATGCCAAACTAGCTTTGGCTAGAATCTTACGCGGCTACAAAGTAGTTCCTTCTGAGAAAACGGAAATTGTAAGTTTCTCATTTTAGAATATAGAGAGGTGAAAACAAAACAAGTTTATTCACAAACATAGTTATATGAAAATTATAATTTTGTTACAAATAATGCAATAAGTACATAAAGATAAATCACAAAGTAAATACTAAAATAAGTATAAAAATAAAATATTACTTCTGATCAAATTTAAACTGTGTAGCAGAGATTTTTTACTTATTTCTTGTGTTTCAGGGACAAATACAATATAAGATCAAGTTTCTAACCATTGGTCCAGTACATGGCATTCATGTGAAAGTCGTTCCTGTTTAGTGATGGCCTCTAGTGGAAAGAACTATTCATATAAAATAAGAGTTCTTTAATTACCTTCGTAAATATATCAGCTGAATCATTAATATTATTTACTCTATTTTGTGGACTTTAGTTTTGAATCAAAATGTGTTACTCAGTTTCTGTATTGATGGGTGGAGGTGTATTTATATAATTAAAATAAAGTGATTGATGTTACGTACGGTTCTTGTTATAATTAATCTTTGTGGATTTGTAATACACTGGAAACATAAGTTTGTAAAAGTTTGTAATGCGATTATTTACTATTTCTTATTGATGCGTATGAAAGGTTGATTTTAAAAGTTTCAGAAAGGATTCAGTGAATAAGTTGGTTTTTTTTACACAATTTTTTTTCTGTGGATGTTGAAGGTTCATTAAGATTGTGAAGAATTATACATTTATGTAAATTCTTTACAAAACTAGCAGGAAATGTCGTTTATAAATAACAGTTAAAGTGTAGAAGTTTTCCTTTTTGTTTGTTAATGATTAATAATGATATCTGTTTAAACTCTAGGTGACATTCTCTTTAGTGAATATTTTTTTCTGTTTTACAAGAATCGTGAAAGGTTTCCTTACTCTGTTACTACAGTGAAATATCTGTAAAATAAAGATGTCAGTATACGGTCAGCACTGTGGTTAAAGAATTCTAAGCCTATATTTAGAGAATCTCTATATGCTAAATATTTACTTCTGAATTAAAATATATATCTACTACTTCAGTAAATTATAAATATGGAGATTAGAGTGTTGACTGCAGCTAGATGCTTCAGTCACAATTACTCCAAACAACCTGGACTACCGGCTGACACTCCAGATAGGAAGATACGACGGCCTAATGCCTCCAAACGAACCTGACTACCGGATGACCCCCATATAGAAAGATACGACAACCTGGAATCGACAGCGCTGTCCTTTTCCTCACCTTAAAGCTATGTTGATGAGATCTGTTTCTATTACATTTTAGCTGCTTTTGATTTTAAATTTTAAAAGTACCTAGCACTAGTCTATTTGAAGTTTGAACAAAGCGTTGATATCTTTCAAAAGAGATTACATCAAAAGCAGACCATTTCTTACAAAACAGATGGTCCTCCACTGGTACAGCGGTAAGTCTACGAATTTACAACGCTAAAATCAGGGGTTCGATTCCACTCGGTGGACTCAGCAGATAGTCCAATGTAGCTTTGCTATAAGACAAAATACACAAAACAGATGTGTGAATGTTTTAAATAAACAAAATGCTCAAAACAGCTGAAACAGACCAGAATAACAACTCGTACATCTTTGTAATATCATACGTTACCTTCACACACAACAATTCTGACAGTTTTTTTAGGAATAAGTTTAATATTACTAAGGAAATATTATCTCACAGGGGTGCTCGAAGACTAAACAATCCTACATTAACCTCGCACTTGGTAGAAATTAAGGATTTTGACTACATGATTATTGACAATTTGGGTTAAAAACATTGGTGAGTTTAACATGGAACCGGTCAGTACGAGTCTCGCAGGAGTGGCAGCTGCCAAAGCGAAGGCGCTATCTTCTCTGTTACTACCAAGGTATTTAATTTAAAAACTACTCCATGCATGTAGACAGTAACATGAACATGGAACAGTATGTAAACGATTTGGCAAAGACTATAGACCGTTGTTAATAACTAATTTTAGGCCTAAGACAGGTGGACTTGCAGATTTCGGTGTTTAGGATTATAATTATTTTGTATTATTCTAAAAGTTACGTATTTAAAGAAATACTGTGGCTATAAAGATGCTCATTTGACCACAAATGTTTTGTGGTTTCTGCTAGTAAATATTTAATAACCAAAACCAAATCTGAAACAAAGGTAAGCGATTAAAATAGTTAAGTGTTATTATAATTGTTTGTTTGTTTTTTAATTTCGCGCAAAGCTACTCGAGGGCTATCTGCGCTTGCCGTCCCTAATCTAACAGTATAAGACTAGAGAGAAAGCAGCTAGTCATCACCACCCACCGCCAACTCTTGAGCTACTCTTTTACCAACAAATAGTGGGATTGACGGTGACTTTATACAGCCATACGATCATGTTTAGTATGACGGGGATTCGAACCAGTGATCCTCAGATAAGGAGTCCAGCGCCTAGCCACCTGACTATACCATGCTCTAGATTGAATGTTTTCATTATTTAAAAAACAAATAATATTTTAAAAAACGTTACGTTTGTAACTGCAATTGATCTACTCAGTCATACAATTGGGAAATCCTTATTTACAAAAGGGCGGGATTTACGAGCTTATGACAGTTTAAAGAAAACGTAACATTTGAACAATTTTCAGGTAAAATGGGTTCTACTGAGTTTAAGAATTGGAGGACAAAATCACAAGATCGTAAAAAATGGGTGTAAAACTAATAACCAGAGCCAGAACCACCAAGAATAAGGCACATACATTCACACAGAGCTTCAAGTTCTTAGGTGCCTAAATTTGTAGATTTCTTACGATGGTGGAAGGACAGAGAGACGTAGGTGAAAAACACAGGCAGCCTTTGAAAATACACGTTTAATTGTTGTTCACAAAAATAGTAAACTATTAATCGAATGAATATACTGGTTATAAATTATATATTTTAATATGAAAAATGTTCATTTTCAGTACTATAAAGGTTGCAAATTGAATTATGTATCACAGTTGTACATAAAATGTTCATATTACGTATTTTAACACTTCATTATGGGTTACATGGATATTGAAATTATGAAATAAATCAAAACGGTAATGCATGAATAATATAGTTTTGTACATTTATGTAATTGAAATGAAACATTTTTCGTTAACAGACTGGGACACGTAAGCATATAGGTCATACTATGAAGACATTCTGTAGATTTTGTGGTGATACTTTTGTGGGGACACTTGTAAGAATGAAAACTTTACGTTAAGACTTTGAGTGATATCTATAATGCCAAAGTTTGAAATTTTGAACAAAATGAACTATTTATGAACGAAAATACAGTTAACGAGAACTTAAATTTAATTATCTAGTATTTGAATGTTGACAATGCTTAATTTAAATTTATACAGAGATTTACTGATAAATGGCCTTGATTTTTAGTGTGCTTACCTGAGCTTTACAATATCCTTTATCCAATTCGGAAACTGGTGGATGTCATATGGCATCAGATATTCTCAACTCCAGGAAGATCCTTAATCCAAGGAGTTACAAAAGTGATAGAGAGTAGACAAAGGAATCCTGCGGTAAAACATTTTCTGTTTCTCATCATATCTGTAATAACTATTACTTTTACTAAAGCCCTTCGCTAGTACAGCGCTATGTCTTCGGATTTACAATACTAAAATCAAGGGTTCAATTCCCTCGGTGGTTCACCAGACAGCCCGATGTGGCTTTGCTCTGATAAAACACACACACACTTTTACTGACTTTTCGGAAAGAAACAATTTCAAATTATCACGTGAAATAGCCATAAAGGATTATAAATCAGAAGTGGTGTTTCAAGTAATTTCTTTCAAAGAACGGTATTTCTCATCAGAAATCATTCTGCTCTGCGTGTGTTGAAACTGGACTTTATAAAGAAGATCTGTCAATTTATGTAATAATGTTTACTCGCCAAGCACAAGGTCATATGGCCCGGCATGCCAAGCGTGTTAAGGCATGCGATTCGTAATCTGAGGGTCGCGGGTTCTCATCCCGATCACGCCACAAATGCTCGCATTTTCAGCCGTAGGGGCGTTATCATGTGTGGTCGATCCCACTATTCGTTGGTAGAGTAGCCCAAGAGTTGGTGGTGGGTGGTGATGACTAGCTGCCTTCCCTATAGCCTTACACTGCTAAATTAGGGACGGCTAGCACAGATAGCCCTCCAGTAGCTTTGTGCGAAATTCCAAAACAAACAAAAGAAGGTCATATTTGGTCAAAATATATTTGAATGCCTTTTAATCTAAAGTATTCTTGAGAATATCAGTTATCAAACAACGCTGAAAAATGGATGAATAACAAAATGATTCGATAAAATACTATTGGTGGACATTTACGTGTTTCTATTTAAAGATAAATGTAAAATAGGATGAAAACAAATATATTTGATGAAATACTACTTTTTGATACATAAGTATTTTTAGTTAGTTAACAGATAAATGTAAGTTATACTCTTATTGAAAACTAGAGTATATATTAATTAGGAAGGTATTTTTAGATATTTTCAAAACTTAGAATTATTCACTATGTTAACACGAATATAACTGAGATGAACACATATTTTATGTTTCATAACTTAGTTATTCTCCTACAAATAACATTCGTATTTTACTGCAAAATCGTTTTATTGGTTAATCACCATGTTATGTATATATAAATATTTTCTCTTTTTTTAGCTTCAAAGATCTGATCTTCTGCAGATGATGTTGGATGCTAGAATGGCTGAAGAAGACATTGAAAATGTCACTGTTAAACACCTGACATCTGGTGAAGACGAGCCAACAAATGATGTTTCTAATGATGAGAAAGGTGAACATAAAAATAACACATCTCAAAGATTAAAAACAAACTACATTCTTAGAGTATCTACAATAATGACCAAGACACGAGTGTCTGTGAAACAGTTTTCATTCATCAACTAAATTTAATATTATAGTCTAGTAACGTCAGTTTATCGAATTGTTACATCGATGTCAAGTTACATGTGAATTTCAAATTGTTGACTGAATAAATATATGAATTTAACGTATATTTAAATATCTATAATTGCAATTAGGAACCTGGTAACAGTTTTTAGATTTATTCGACCCTCGTTGTACGAGAAATTGGTCAAGCATAATATTTACTGTTTCATGTGATAATTATTATTCTATCGAACATCACTTGGAACTGTGACGTTGTAATTTGATTCTGATACCCTTCTGCTCTCTACCTTTTAACAAACTGTTGTACATATTTACTTAACATTTGAAACTTCTATTTATTTGTGAGGTAAACATGTTCACATTTTTACTTATTCCACTCATCGTGAACCAGTATTCTTTCAAATTTTGTTTTGATTACTTTGTCTTAGCAACGGTTATCCAATAGCTACAAGTCTATCAAAACCAGGTCATGTTAAACTGTATTTTACTGTTCTCAACGAAGCAGATACCTATATTTTAATCAAGGTAACTGATCTGATGTGCAAAAAAGATACAGAACTGGTCAAATCTTTATTTGGTTACGTTGTATTCACGTTTGTGTATTTATTTGACCAGAAACTTCGAAGGAAGGGAAGAAACAGATGAAAATTATTACAGATAAGGAAATTAAAACAAATTGTATCACTTTCTTATTAGCTGGATAAATCTCTTGTCCACGTGCTGTAAGAAGTACAGTATTTATGTAAAATTACTGTACTTACACTATATAGTATATGTGTGGTTAACTGTATTATAAAAGAAGCAGTTGAAGTGATGTATTTTGTCTCTGTATGTGAACAATTTCTTTCAACTATTCATGTATTGAATATTTGTTTAATGATGGCAAACCACAGTTAACAATATTAACATTCTGACGCGATGAAATTCACAGATAAACTGTGAAAATAAGTATTAATTAAAGGGAACTTTATTATGGATTGATTTCTGTTACTCAAGTGTCTTAGTTATTTCATTGTGCTCTCATATGATTGTCTGTTGGAAAGTGAAAACCAGTTTGTTTGGTTTCCTACTTTCTGTTTGTATGTGTGGAAGGATGAGGAAACATATTGATATTTAAGTTTTAACAAAATTATCTGTTTTTATGTCTTCTTTAAGGTTATGATGCTACAGTGACTACATGTCATATATTTATACGATACTTTTGTTTGATGATATAAGAATATAAGATGTATCACAAAGTAAACAGTAAAATAAGTAAAAAGTAATAATTATTTCCGATCAGATTTAAACTGTGTAGCACAGAAATTTTTTACTTATTTTTTTCGTAATTACGATCAATCCAACTATTCGTTGGTACAAGAGTAGCCCAAGAGTTGGCAATTATACCTTTGTATGTCTTCTTTAAGTTTATGATTCTACGGTGACTACATGTCATATTTATACGATCCTTTTGTTTGATTAATAACTGTATGAAATTAAACTCATTCAATTTACATACTAGTGTTTACCAGTCTTCTGTTGGTATTTTTCATATTGTATAAAACGTACACAAACTGTACTTACTCGTTTCGAGAACATTTTTGTAGTAAATAAAATTATTACATTAAATGTTTTATTAAAACATAGAAAGATGTCATAAAGGTATTAGATATTATTATTGTTGAAATATTCAAAATGTTCATGCTGCTTTTCTACTTATTACATAATTATCATAGATACAGAAACAGTATGTCAGTCTTGTTTATTTGAACAGTTATGAAACAACAAGTTCAGCCCTCGGTTTCACAACCCATATACTGGTCAACCGACAAGATGTCCAGTATCTGTATCTAAAATATAAACTAGAATTCTAAACTAAAATCTTCAATCATTTCTGTTTTAAAACCTTTTCAATAGATTGTTACTCTCAGTTGTTTGAGACAGTTTATACTAAATTTATCGTGAATATATTTTAATAGATTTCTAATCAAAACATTAAATATTTATTTTCATTCTTAATATTGTATTTTAGGGTGTCTTAAATTACACCACAGTAAACAAACTTCGATATTTAAACCAAGTTTTCTCGGAATATCTGCGATTGTATCCTCCAGTTGTAGGGTACGTTTGTTCTTCTTTCAATTGAAAATGGCGCCCTTTACCAAAACCAATATCTTAGGTGTAAATTATAATCAATAGTCAACACCAAAACGTTCGAGCTATATTCATAAATAATCTAATTTATTTTGTACAAAACTGGTGTATTAATGTTAATTCAAATGAATCACTTACTACAAAAATATGCTAGTTTTGTATACTCAAGTCAGAACTGTCCTATAAATAAAGATACTTAAGACACGAATTTAAAAAACGTCCCACTTTATTCTCATTAAATTAACAGACAAAACATTCCAACAATTTGTGAAACCTTTACAACTGAATTAATGATGTCAGGATTATTTATCGACACCTATATCAGTGAAAATATGTGAGGATTTTCTCAGATCCTTTTGAAGAAATGCTATTCTATTGAATAGTGGTAGTAATCTTCCACTACTCCTAACGATGCTAAACGAGTAATGAGACAAGAAATACATGTATGTTTATTTGTTTAGATTTGTTAACAGAGTTTCTGACGAGGACTACCAGCTAGGTGATTTAAAAATCCCCAAATAAACTGTCATACAGGTCCCTATTTGGCACCTCCATCACGATCCAGAGATCTGGTCTGAGCCATACGAGTTTAAGCATGAGAGGTAAACACTAAATACGTAATACATACCTATAACTTTGTGTTATTTTTACAGGTTTATTGATATTTTTCTTCGAAAATATTTACTTTTAGTTGGAGAGAGAACTAGGAATTTTCTGATTTGAAACTTAGTTGTTATAATGTCATGATATACAGGTTTCTTCCTGAAAATAAGAAGGATATTCACCCCATGGCCTATCAAGCGTTTCGATCTGGACCAAGAAACTGTATTGGCATGAGAATGGGGCAGCTGCAAGCAAAACTAGCCTTGTGCAGAATCTTACGCGCTTACATGCTAGTTCCTTCTGAGAAGACAGAAATTGTAAGTTTCAAGTTTTGAATATTATGGAGTAAGAAACACAAGTTTGTTTACACTCACAGTTATCTCAAAATTATAATTTTCTTTCAGATGATAAGATAAGAATATAAGATAGATCACAAAGTAAACAGTAAAATAAGTAAAAAGTAATAATTATTTCCGATCACATTTGAACTGTGTGAAATAGAATTGTTTTACTTATTTCTTAGTAACTGAAGTCTTTTCTTCTCTTTCAGGGAGATATCCAGGATAATGTTAAGTTCGTTACAGTTGTGCCAGGACGTGGCATTCACCTGAAAGTCGTTCCTGTCTAGTAGTGTCCTCTAGTGGAATGAAATATTCATATAATTAATAGTTCTTTAATTAATTCAGAAAATGTATCAGTTTAAATTTAACACATTAACATTATTAAATCTATTTTTCTTGATTATAGTTTTGACTGAAGGTGTGCTTGTTAGTTTCTGTGTTATTAAACAAAGGTGTAATTATAGAACTATAATAAACTGAAGGGTCTTGACAAACTGCTCTTGTTATCCCTTAATCCTCGTAGATCTATAGTACACTAGAAACATGGATTTGAAAAGTCAACATTGTAATGTGATTATTTACTCTTTTGTAGTGCTGCTTATGAAAAACGGGTAGATTTTAAATATTTCAGAAAGGTATTCAGTGAATAAGTTGGTTTGTTTACACAATTTTTCTAAGGATGTTGAAGGTTCATTAAGATCACAAGGTATTATACATTTATGTAAATACTCTGCAAAAATAGCAGAGAATTGTGATTGGAAAGAACAATTAAAGTTGCGATTGGTTTGTGGATGTTTAACAATGACATCCGTTTAAACTCTATGTAGCATTTTCTATAGCAAATATTTTTCTGTTTTACGAGAATCGTCACTCTGTTACAACAGTGAAATCTAAGCCTACATTCAGAGAACCTCTATATTATATGGATTAAAACTTACATCTATTATAGAATGTCCCATCTGATCAACTCCTAAGGAATGTTAGAAGTTCGGTTTGTTTTGAGGGCTGTCTATGCTAATCGATTCTAAACTTGCAGTGATGTATTATAAAGAAGACAACTGATCAATACCAGTCACCACCAACTGTTGGCCTATACTTTTCACCAACGAAAGGTGGGATTACTGGAATTCTCTCAAAGTGGGATAATTTTAAAACAAGTGGTGTAAACAGATTTATTGGATTAACAGTTAGTATCTTAAACAACTTGTAGTTGGAGTATTACATAAGTTAGTTGTATCAATTATGCATAATAAAGTTCCTATACAAATATAGAATTACTGTGTGAGTAAATAACATATAAAAACAATACTGTTGTGACGATTGTTTAACACTAAGTCATCTCATTAAAATTACTTTTATATATTTATCATCTTTTCTCACATGAAAAAACATTTTACTGTTGAAAGTTTACCGGCTACAGTTTTCACATAGTACAGGAAAGAGTGAAAAGCTGACGTCAGCACACAGCGAATTTTATAGGAAGATAAATCAAAACAAATATTTGGAAAAGGTCTATAGTCCAAAGGTTTGACTAAAAATGAAACGTATACCCACTATTGAAGGTTCCATCCACTCAATCCTTAAAAATTGTAAATGTTCGTTTTGAACTTTGCACAAAACTATAAGATGCCTATCTCCAAGCTGTTCCTAGTGTAACAGTGATAAGTTAGACTGAAGGTAACTTGTTCACATCGCGATACACCTTCGCATTATAACACTGCTATGGTTGAAAATACGAGCATGTTAAAAAGAAATATAACAGTTATTAAAGACGTATCTTAACACCGAGACAAGTGTATTGGTATTCTTTCCTGTAAAAACATTAAATCATGGACACCTTCAAAATCAAAATACTTTAGTGAATTAACTATATACCTATTTCTTGTTAAAATGGTTAATGACATCATACAATACTACAATAACTTTATACACGTGGACGGTAAAGATAAGTAAAGGCGTAAGAGCGAACTATGCTATTCATCTATAATTTAATATTGTTTTATAAAAAATAAACTACCTATTTTATCCTGGTTAAATACACAAAATATTCAATATTTTGATTATTAGAAATAACTGGAGTGTTCGTACAACAGACATGTTAGGTGTTTATATCTGAAGATTTTCAAAAGTTGGACTAAACTAGATTTAAAAATCTTAGCTTTAAGAAATATTGTGTTTGATTCCTTTATAGATAGGCCTAGCAACTTTTGCGTCGTGAACTTGAATGATGTTGCTATTTTGTTAATTACATCGTTAAAATATAACAGTTGATAGGAGAAGCCCAAAAGCTGGCTGTGGTTGTGGTGACCAGCAGTTCTTCCCAGAAATCTATCTCTCCAAAAATAAAAATGGCTATCAAAATAATTCTTGAAAAGATGAACGCGAATTTCGAGAACAACTAAATAGTCCTCGAGAATCAACTCCAAAGTAGAATATTACATCTGATATTGAAAGTTCAAGTCATCCTGAAATTAATATCCCAGGAGGTATTTTGAACGTTTTTACTTTAAACAGAATCATACTTTTGTATATTGATAGATCGTATTATAAATACTATATACAATGAAAAAATAACATTCTAACAATTATTTATTTGTTTATTAAGGAGTTTTATAGTATCAATTGTGCACTGTTTCACAAAAGCAAATATAGACTTCAATTTATAATGATTATTTAATATAAAGACAAGTGATATTTTTCTTTTTCCAATAATGCTCAGTTATGTATTTAACAGAAAAAAGGATGAATCTTAAACGATAAAGAGAAGTTAATTTTTATTTTAATTTGGTTTTCCGATTGCAAATGATGGATATTCTGTATTTCAGACAATTCTCAAACAATATTTAAAGAAATTGATCCATTATGATGTAATTCTAATTAGTTCATGTTGTTTTAATCATCAGTAGGTTAAAATCATATTTTCCAAATCCTATTTACATTAACAATTTGAGACAGTATGTTATAATTAATATTATTTTGTTAGAATACATCAAGTAAATAAACATAAGTAACAATGAACTCCAATGTTATGTTCCTCCACTCATATATACTTAATATATTTTGCATACGTTCCTCTGGACTGATCAATACAGATGTTAAAAGATTTAACTAAAACGGTTTTGCTAATAGAACATTTGGATTATATCATTTTTCAAACATTGTCTTTAAAAAGGTCATAATTGAGAAATTACACATTTTCCTGAAACAAAATGTGATTAATTGATTCTTAGCAAAGTTATTGTTCTGATAATTTATCAGATATAATTTTGTTTAGTTGAAATATAAATAAATAACAAATATATAGTCACAAAATTGAATTAAACAGTTCAAATGATAACAATCGATAATTTCTTTTATTGAATGTAATTTTAATTTTACACACTAGATGGCAAAATATTTAAGATGATCAAATGAAAGTCTTTTATTTCACATGAATAACATATTTGTAGTTAGACTTCAATGAACAAAAAAAAACAATTCTACGAAATCATGAAATACCTTTGTTGGAAGGAGTGGTCTTCTAACCAATCATGCGAGCGATATATTAAATATTGTTTGTTTGTTTTTCAATTTCGCGCAAAGCTACTCGATGGCTATCTGCGCTAGCCGTCACTAATTTAATAGTGTAGAACTAGAGGGAAGGCAGCTGGTCATCATCACCAACCGCCAACTCTTGGGACACTCCTTTACCAACGAATAGTGGGATTCACCGTAACGTTATAGCGCCTCCATGGCTGAAATGGCGAGCATGTTTAGTGCGACCGAGATGCGAACCCGCGACCCTCAGATTACGAGTCGCATGCCTGGCCCCACCCCAAGAGAAGAGAGATAAAGTTTTAACATTGGAACAAATTGAGAAACTTAGTTTGTGCAAAACGAAATAATAAATCTAAAACTTTAAGAGATTCGAAATGAGAATGCGACCAATACCACTGAAACATGACGAAGAAAAAGGGTAAATGTGATTCGACGCGATAGAAAAACTACAAAGCTTTTAGTTAAAGATAAAAAAATACAGAAAGTGTCAGCCATCGGTTCTAAACAATCAACCTTTTACAAACAGATCTAAACAAAGTAGTTTGCACAAATTATTCCAACAATAACAGATAAAATCAAATAACCATCGCAATATACAATGGTTTACAATCTTCTGTTGAAACAACAGATTAAACGAACAACTCTATTACAAAATTAACTGCACTTTAAAGCAACCATGCCACAAACAATTAAAAACAACCTGTCATAACCAACCGTATTTTCATTTATTTCCAACTACCGGAATGACAATCAGATGGCGCTTTAATGTGTCGAACTCGTGAAGTTACCCAGGTCGTGTCCTCAAACACACAAATTAATAAACAAAACTGAGTTTCGTACTTTGAGGTCAGGAGTGCGTTAAAAAGAGTAGCTTTAAGCAAAATCCAGTAAAATAAAAAAAATACATCTGTTGATGGGTACGTGAGCGACACCTAACGGTTGAAATAGTTGTATCACACTGATCTTTAATCATGTTTTTAATAACTGTTGGTCTCTATGTAGTATGTGTACCGTTGAAATCATATATTAATTAACTTGTAGATTACACTCTGTAAACGGGATGTTCACAGAAATCAGACGTTTCAATAACATTAACCATAAGAAGGCCAGCTTACAAGATTATCAGTTCTTGTGAATGATAATAAAGTTAATTCAAATAAAGTAACAATATAATATAAATAAACGGATAAAATGAAATATCTTGTATCTTGTGTTATCAAATGTTACCAGTAAACCTTACTTACATAAGCGTTGGTAATTATTGCAATTCATATTCCTGATTGGATTTACATTCTCTAATTATTTTTTAATTAATTATATATATATATATATATCACGCCGAGACCACTGTTACGTCTATTGCATCCCAACTAGTCTGAAACATTCTAGAATTGAACGAAATACCTCGAATTTAGTGGGTGTAGCAGGTGTACTATGATTGATTGTTATACGTGTAGCGTGTACTTGGTTGAGAAATACTACGTTTTCTTGCTACCTTTCATTCATGACTTATTAAGATTAGCATACGTCGCTCTACGACAAACTTGTCCACAGTATCCTGTCAAAGGTAGAAAACTACCTTGTACGTTTAACTCCTTGAACAACGGTATTCTGTTATGACGTATGACATTAACGCTCTCTGTTTAGTTTTGTGAGCAGTACGTGTACCTTCTCAAACACCTAATGTTTTCTCTTCATGAGATTTAGATGCGATATCATTTAGCCAATAGGCATAAAGAAAACATATTACTCAAAGTTTAGATTCTGTGGAAAAACAAATTTTATTAAACACTAGTTTGTTTGTTTGTTTGAATTTCGCGCAAAGCTACACAAGGGCTACGTGCGCTAGCCGTCCCTAATTTTCCAGTGTAAGATTAGAGGGAAGGCAGCTAGTGATCACCACCCAACTCTTGGGCTACTGTTTTACCAACGAATAGTGGGATTGACCGTCCCACTATAACGCTCCACGGCTGAAAGGGCGAGCATGTTTGGTGCGATTGGGATTCGAACACCTTATCCCACCTGGCCATGCCGGGCCTTTTAAAAAGTAGTCAAAATAAGAAACAGTCAGAGATATCCAGAACGGTTCGTCAGTTTATTTTCGTTGATTAATTACAATCCTGTTTAACAATACAAAAACTAATAAACACACTAAATACGATCTATAACCCACGAAAGCAGAGTTAATAACATCAATGCGTTTAACCTCATCTGACAAATGAACGTGATTAAATAAACATAATTTTCGTTTAAATATTCCGCTAGAGGCCACCACTAGACAGGAAATACTTTCACGTGAACTCCATTTATAGGACCAATAGTCAGGAACTTGACTTTATATTGGATATCTCCCTGAAAGACAAGAATATTTAAGAAACAAGTAACACATATGTCCTATGTTGTCTAAATATGACTTGAAAAGGAGTTTTTAATACTATTTTATTTTATATTTACCTTGCCATTTCTCTGTAACTAACGTTTTACATTATTTTAGGAAAATTACAATATTAGAATGTATTATCTTTGTTCAATGCTTTTATTTCAGAATATTTCAAATTGAAACGTACGATTCCAGTCTTCTCAGAAGGAACTAGTTTGTAAGCGCGTAAGATTCTGGCCAAAGCTAGTTTAGCTTCCAATTGCGCCATTCTCATTCCAACACAGTTTCGTGGTCCAGATCCAAACGGTTGATAGGCCATGGAATGGATATCCTTCTTATTTTCGGGTAGAAACCTGGAAACCATAACATAACACTTAAGTTAGAAAAGTTCACTGTTTTCTTTCTAACTAAATGTAAATATTTCCCAAGACAATTGCTAATGAAACTGTGAAAATAACAAAAGTTCTTGGCATGTATTACGTATTTATTGTTTACCTCTCAGGCTTAAACTCGTATGGCTCAGACCAGATCTCTGGATCGTGATGGAGGTGCCAAACAGGGACCTGTATGGCAGTATCTTTGGGGATTTTAAAATCACCTAGCTGGTAATCCTCATCAGTAACTCTATTGGTGAACCTGAAATAAAGATATGTATCATTTTAACATCATCACAGAACAAGATCACAGTCACAATAAAGAAATGACATCTGTTCCGATCTAACTCGGTTGTAATTTATTTACTGGACTGGTACAATATTTATTTTCTTATTTTGAGACAGAAGTTGCCAGAAAAACTATGGTATTGAATTTTTTTGTTAGATCGTAAACTAGCAGGTTGTTTTGGGAAACAAGCTATTTTTCAGCTTAAAAGAGAGTACACTAATTTCAATACAGAATAATTTAGATTAATTATAAAAACAACTGCCGTTATGTGGCAGTAACTGATTTATGTGATAAAATTCTGCTTTTGGAAGATAGCGCCACTATAAATTAAATGAACAACAAACTCACGTGATTAGTGGAGGGTACATTCGCAGAGATTCTGAGAAAACTCGGTCTAAATATTGGAGTTTGTTTACTGTGTTGTAATCTAAGACACCCTGAAAACAGTATTAAGATAAAATCGAATAATTAACGCCTTCTTTGGAATTCATATTAAACATTTTAAACATAAAGAAACCTTCTGATGACAAAGGAATTGATTTTACAATAATGTTGCTAAATGTCTTGTGAATAACATTCTGCTGAAGGTACGTATAATTGAAAATTTGAAGTGTGTTGTGCAGTGAGTGTTCTAACTTATATTTCAGATACAAATAAAACACAAATCTTACATCTTGGCCTAAGATATCGTTTATTTCTTCACGAATTATTTCCTGGACATCTTGTCGGTTTACTAGTATATTAGTTGTGAAACCGAGGGCTGTACTTGTTGTTTCATAGCTATTCAAATAAGTTAAATTTAGTTTCGATTTTGTAGATATGATTATTGGAAAACATATATAAACATAGCATTGAAATACTGAGTATTACTGCAATGATAATAAATCTATAAAATCTTGGTAGGTTTTACTTATATTCTCTATGAAAATGTTATGTTTATATCACAGCTTCAGTTCACTTTTAAAATATTATCAAAACAAATAATAAGGTTTTTGTCTATAGTAACGATAATACCAATACATGACTTACCCGGCCAATAGAAATAAGACGCAATTTGCTTTAATATCCACATCTGTAAGAAATTTCATCTGCTTCTTGCCATTTTTAGAGCTTTCTAATCAAATACAACCAGAAGGAAAAAAAACTACAAACATTTGACCAAACAAATAATTGAATTTGATATAAAATCCTTAAGAACAGTAAGATACATTAGTATGAAACTTTATATGCAAAAACGGCTCGTTTGGGCTGAGAAAACACTTTTACATAGAAGAGCGAACAACGTTTCGACCTTCTTCGGTCATCGTCAGGTTCACAAAGAAAGAGGTAACTCACCGGAAGCTGATCACATGTTTGGCACAAAACTGAGATCTATACTATGTAAAAACTACACTGACAAACACCACACCAACATTATTTATAAAATACAATGTGATAACTGCCACGACTTCTATATTGGAGAAACAAGTAGAAAATTGGAAACCAGATTCAAAGAACATAAAAAGTCACCTTCACACGTTTTCGAACACTGCAAGTCAAATAAACACAACATAACCATAGAAACACTCAAATACTAAATAAAGAAACAAACATAAACAAACGCAAAATTAAAGAAGCCTTACTTATACAACAACTTAAACCCAAAATAAACCAATATAAAGGAACGCCTTTATACCTATATTAATAAAATAAAATAAATAAAATTATATATTCAAACATCTAATACCGCCCTCTATTTCGACACACAGTTACACAACCCCTTTCAAACATGTTTTCAGCTTCCGGTCAGTTACCTCTTTCTTTGTGAACCTGACGATGACCGAAGAAGGTCGAAACGTTGTTCGCTCTTCTATGTAAAAGTGTTTTCTCAGCCCAAACGAGACGTTTATGCATATAAATTTTCTCAACAAGTGGGTTTCTCGTCATCACTGATTAGTATGAAACGGTTTGAGTGGGCTTGTGGTAGCTCAAAGGTCACTGGTGAAATGAGCAAAACAAAAAGATGAAATAAGCTTTATATGACTAACAGTGAATAGACTCAAACTGTTAACACGTGCTCTTTAAATCTGAATCCACGTTTGAATTGTTCAACAAAATTACTATAGTTGGTTATATGGTAGAAAAAAGAACGGTACAACAGTGATATTACGAAATCTACAATGAAGCATGGTTTAGGATCAGGACAAGTTTATGTCTGCGTCTTAACCAATAATGAAGGTGATCTGCACAGAAGTGATGGCACCTTGACTGCATCACAGACTCTGTTACATCATACATTTCCTTGTGGTTTAGTATTCATTGCACGGGTATTCATTTTTTCACAAACCCATGCATACTAAGATGTTTTATAACAAGAAGAAGAGGTATACTCATGACAATGTATGGTGAAAGAAGCGAATAATGTATAAAAGGTATGCTAATAAACGTTCAGTATAATAATAGTTGAAACAGTATTTATATTAAGTAATAATTTGAATAGTAATTATTATTGTAAGAACTTATTTAAATTGAGGAATTGCAAGATTTGTGTATATCAAAATTTATTTTGTATTTAAAGACAATTTCAATACTAAATAAATTGTAATGTTGAAGTTGTTTTCATTAATGAAAGTATATTAGGCCTAAGGTCACCTTTTCATCATTGAAAGCACCTGTTATTGGCTCGTCTTCACCAGCTGTCAGGTGTTTAGCAGTGGCATTTTCAATGTCTTCTTCAGCCATTTGAGTATCCAACATCATCTGAAGAAGATCAGCTCTTCGAAGCTAAAAAATAGGAGAAAATACAAAACTTACATATAATGATTAACCAATAAAATAATTTTGTTAAAAATTTCGATGTTGTTCAGAGGAGTACAACTGACTTTTCAAACAAAATCAAACCATACTGGTGTTTGGGAAGTTACAAAAATAGTCGAATTCATCTTTAGATATCCTGCTTTAATAAGATGTCATAAAGTGTGTAAATCCTTAATGTCATTATTTTATCGAATTAGAAGGAAGAAGAAGCATTAACGGTTTAGAAAACCTGTTTTAGTTTTGAGTTGCCTGGTGATTAGCGGGCTGCGGATCAAAGGTTCCAACTGATGCTGCTTAACACCAGTAACAATGTTCTTCTGATGACGG